>NC_048304.1:101852276-101989776 GCF_013100865.1 Trachemys scripta elegans | reverse complement strand
GCCTAAAACGTTCTCAGCATAACACTTTTAAGACAGGTTTGTTCAGCCTCACCTTTTCTTGGTTTTATCTTCAGTGTTCATTATTTTAAATAGTTATTAAGAATCTGGAATACAATTAAAAAACTAACCAACTAAAACCATCTGTTTTTGACATCTTCATAATTCAATTAATAAGACCACATCCTGAAGTCCTCAGTCAAGGACAGCTCCTCCTCCCTTTCACGTCACAGAAAGTTTACTCTAATGGACCCTAGATCAGTCCCTCAGGTCTTAATCATACAAAATTCTCACTGAAGTCAAGGAGGGCCAGAATGGATTTACACTGATATAAATTAGATTAGAATCTGGCCATGGCATTTTGCCTCTGTGGAAGACAAAATAAAAATTAAAGACTCCATTGTGGTTTTATGACACAGCCCCCACTGAGGTCATGTGGAGCTGGATCACCCCAGCTGTAGTTCTGTGGTGCAGAGAGAGCCTGTTTGCAATTATACCCCAAAAACAAAGCAGTGTACATTCCTTTCTATGGTTGCAGCAGAGCATGCAGGAGAAGGGCCTTGGTCTTACCTCCTTCCCATCCCTCCATGTCACTTTTGGGGTTGCTGGTGACAACAATAAGGCTAGCCAGGAGCAGTCTTTGCATTCAGGGGAGCAAAATTGGAGGGAACAAAAATAAAAAGAATTTAAATTCTCCACCAACCAGCACAAAGCCATTTGTCATAGCAAAGGTTACAGGGGCACTCTGACTGCACATGTAGTTTTATTAAATGTCCTCACAAATTTGTGAGCATTAATTTTAAAACACCTGCTTGCAAAAGAAAATATATGTTTTGAGCTGTTGTGTAGTACAAGATAATTGTTAAAAGTCTGCAGAGAACGTCGTTTTATGACATTATTTAATAACATGTCCAAAGATGCCCTCAGCACATGGAAAAAAAAATTCTTTCTTTTTTTAAACTGAAGTTCAGGATTTAAAACTCTTTTTATGCAAAAATGTGTATGTATATAAAACTCCTGGGTATAATATTAACATATTTAAATTATCATAAAAAGAACCTTCCTTGGCTCTTTTTTTCTTAAAAAATAGTTCTTTCTTCAATATTTTTTCTTAAAAAATAGTTACAGTTATTATTCTCAGATAAATGTCTCATGAATGTCTTATGATTTCATGATTTCATTGCACAGCAGAGAATATGTGAGTTTTATGTGTGATTCACAAAGAAAATTAGGTGTGAAAGTAGGATAAGTATTGGGATGTAGAGTGGATAATCTGTAAGGCAAGATTTAAATACAGATATTTATGTTGTGTTAGGGAACATACTTATTGTAATGATTAAAAAGTATCTGTACATCAATTTCAGTAGGGTTGAATTTTTAATATATAACTGCCCTCTTCACCTTGAATGGTCTCTTACAACATCTTAACTCCTTATGTTAAACAATCTGCTCCACCTTGTATTTAGCTGTGACACTTAGAGTATTTTGCCCTGAGCCGAAGAAGAGCTCTTGGTTAGCTTGAAAGCTTGTTCCTTGCACCAACAGAAGTTGGTCCAACACAATATTTTACCTCACCCACCTTGTCTCTCAAATATGTAAAAGGTAGTTAATTTTTCAATGCGAGTTTAAAAAAAGTCCAAGAGGACAAGACAGGGCAGGGAACCTAGAAACAGCCTAATTACATGACACAGCAAATGGTATCTAGAAATATACAGTACCAGCATTGCATGCGAATCAGGGAAGGAGTCAGACATCCTTGGATGGCGACTATATCATATATCTTGCTATCAGATGTCTAGCAACACTTCTGCAAATGTGGAAAGGAAAAGGAATGGCAAAAATGGATAAAATCCTCAATTATAGCACATTTTTAACACTGGTTTTAAATGGTCAAAGAATGTCCATGAAAATGCTTGAAATCTAGACACATGGAAGAAAATTTTGGCACAAAATATTAAATTTAATACATTTAATCAAAAGGTAATTTTAACAGAAATAAAGGTTGCTATCTTTCTTCATAATCTTCATGCATTTTTCCTATTAAATAATAACTAATAATAATCACACTTAGCTCCTATATAGTGGTTTTCATCTTCAGACCACAAATCACTTTACAAAGTATGTTAACTATTGTTATTCCCGTTTTAATGATGGGGAAACTGAGGACATGGAAAAGAGAAGTATTTTGTCCAAGGTCATACAGCAGGTCAGTTTTATAGCTAGGAATAGAAACCAGATCTCTAGATTCTCGGTCCAGTGCCCTATCCACTGGACAACGTGGCTTGCCGTGAAAACTGCAAATGAAGAACATACACCTGGTAACATTGGCTATTGCATACAACTTTCAAACACTCAGACATCAGGACTACATTTTATTTGGAGGAAAATGGATATTTGTAAAAGATACACATTTTAGAACCCAATCCTGAAAATACCCATGCTTATCTTTACCTGTTGCTGAGTAGTCCCACTGACTTCACTCCTTAGCAAACAGCACTTTCAGACCATTATGAACATGGGCTTTCATTCTGGTATGCAGAAAGAAGAAGCCATAGTCTACTCCTAGTTGTATTGGATCATCTGGAATTTTTCTTTAGCTCTAGAGATGGGCTAAAACAGGATCTTGAATTCCAAGTCTGGTTCAGATAAAGCTGAAATCTCACCAGAAGAAATTTCACTGCTAGATAGCAGAAATCTCACAAAAGAGCTGATCTCTCAATGGTTTTTGCACCATCAAATTTGAATCTGAACCACACCCTTGATTTGCCCTCTAGCCCAAAACCTGAATTCTAAATTGAGTGTGGCTCTGATAAACACATCTTTGGTATTTGTTAAAGCCAGGAATTTATCTTCTCACTGACTCCGGTTGCACAGGATCAGAACATACGCTTGGAACTGCATAAACCTTAGTCATGTTGTAGCAGGGAAAGTTGAGGGGCTTATAAAGGAATATTAAAAACTGGGAGATGATGCTATGACATTTATTTTTCCCAAAAGATGGCAGAAATATTCTACTGTGTGCCCAAAATTCACTATATGAGGACCTTTACTTTATATATATATATATATGATAGACGTTTCCCAATTTTCATAAAACAGATGTTTTTACAGTGAAACCTATAATATACAGTGAATTTGATCTTCTAAAGTTGTTATTAATCATTCCATAATCCATTCATTCCATAGTGCCAGTAACAATCATAATGTGCTAGGTGCTGTACAAACACAGCAAAAAGCTTATACTCAAAAGGTATTTACTTATAGGTATATTCAGAGCTTTATGACGGACACAGTCACTCTAATATTATTTCAAGAAAGAAATATTTTATTATCTAGAAACTAGTAAGTATTTCACAATGATGTATGATTATAGATATATATATATTTACACATTCACTTACTCTTAACTGAGGCTAAATATTAAAAAATAACTGAGATACTCTAACACTTTCCACTATACCCACATCAATAAGAAACTACTCCTACTGCATGCAGTATCCTTCCTCTTGATTTCTTAATAATAAGTGAAAATATTTTACTCGTGAGAGTTAGCAAAAACATTCTGTTAGATGGTAATTTATGAGGAATTTACTTATTGACATATCAGCATTCTTTATAGTGAAAAAGGAGTTGTAACAAATATATTTACCTATAACATATAATTTTATCAGAAAACCTAATAAGAAGACAGTAAGGAAGCAAAGTTAGCTATTAGATAACAGTCCTTACTGCCAAAAGCCATAATCTGACACAGATTGAGCCTGGTACAGTAGTCAATTAATGGCTCAGTGCTCATACAATAATGACCTACTAACCTGACGGTGTGTTGCTCTCACATTTTGCTATCCCCTGGGATACTACTGTCATTGTGTTATCTATTGCCTGCTTCCCTATCAAAGAAAATAAGCAGAGCTGAAATGTATGTACGCATCAAGCTCTGTAGTTCATTGCACACCAACCCCAGCAACTGGAGGAACAATAGATTTATAAGTTTATCCTACATTAAACCAAACATGCCTGACTGCACTGTAAATTACTAAATAATAAACCAGGTGGTGTAAGATCCTGACTTGGACAGAATATAAAAATCTATCAACCTGTAAAATACAATAACCATAAATGTGCTATGTAGCTGATGGCTCAGGTAAACCATCCACCTCCAGCAAGAGAGGTTTTCTGGAGTAAATTGCAACAAAGGGTTTAAATTTAGGTCTGGAACACTTTTTCATTTCATGCAACATCATCAATAGGAGAAATATAATTGAGCTAAAATAGTGGCAAATTTGTTTGTTTTGTTTACATTTCTTTGTCTCTAATGGAGCTATTTCATGGTAATGTGCTATGTTTCCTAGCATATTGCCACGGGCATTTGATCTGATCTCTAAAGAGAAGATGAACTACGGTATAAGGGCATAGTTCTTCAGTGTTCAAACCTAACATTCAGATTAGATTGAAAAAGTATGCACTCAAAGGAAAAAGCTGAAAGTATAGAGCACTTGCAATCTTTGAATGGACTAAATCTTTATTTAACCCCCCCTCTTCCCCCCAAAAAAACAACAATCCTGGGTTGGATGAATAATATATTTTCCATGTATTCTACATCATTAGCCCTCTCCAAAATTATGCTCTAGGTTTTAAAAAAAATAGTGTTGCCTTCACTCCCCAAATTAATTTCTATGAATCACAAAAAAAAAAAAAAAAAATTATTGAAGGATAGACACTTTCAAAAAATGATTCAATAAATTGCAACTCCAAAATCTACAATACTAATTAATTCCATTTTAAGAGTTTTTCAATAAGCAAACCAGGTTAAATTTATATGATTTACAAACAGTGTTTACATTCATAGAGGGGCAACTAATTGCTGCACGGCTTGACATCATTACAGGAAAATGCTGGGGGATGCAGACAGTTTAATTAGGGGTGGTTTCAAGTTCACGATATGACTCGTATCATAGTGCTTTACTAATGTGCTTATATAGGATGATAATACTGTAACATGATTACATTTCTGTCTGCTTTGTTTTGAAAGGAAAAAGCACAAAGAAACACACCAACATGATGTACTTCTCATTCAGTTATATTCACCTGCTTTACAGTCCAGAAAAAACACATTTCTTAACTTAATAAAATGTATATTCAAGTACAAAGAACATGGCACATGGCTATGTGTATATATGTTATTTATAAATCATGGGCTCAACCTCACAAGCTGCTGAGCACTTTTCTGAGATGCTGAGCAGCCGGAACTCCCACTGAAGTCAGGGAGAGCTCAGCACCTCACAAGAGTGCTTGGAATTCAGAAGGAGTAAGCCCTGCATGTAATATATATTTTACATACACACACACACACACACACACACACACAGGCCTGATTCACCACTCCAGGTTTACACCAGAGTAACGCTATTGATTTCATTGCTGAAATTCTGCCCGTGTAACCCTACAATGAATCTAGTCCTCTGTATTTGTTTTTTAATAATTTAGTTGTTTCAAATTAGATCTTAGTTGTTTCCATTTCTAATCAATACCAGTTCTTTACGCAGTTTTTTTCATTAAATTGTATGCTACCTCTTGTGCAATAGATGTCCAATGCTAACAACAGACTGTCAGTATGAAATCCTGTGCCAAAACTTGGGCTAAATCTTTTGCTAATGTAAATGAACACAATTCTGTCAAATTCAAAAGAGTCTGACACCAGCAGAGAATTTGGCCTCTTATGTTCCCTCACAAAGGTAAGAAGTGTATCGTTTAAAAAAAGTGGGGAGGGTTCCAAATTCATCCCTACTTTTATGTTAGTGCCTTCATTGGAGTATGAACCAAGGATGAATTAGACTCAGCCGAATATAAGAATATCATACAATATACTAAAAAAACCCTACAAGTCAGATATTCTTAAATCAAAAAGCTGTGAGGAGCTGTGCATTTGCATGAAGTTGTGAGGCTAGGGTTAGGCTAATGCACTTGTCATAGTCCACAATTAAAACACTGAACTATGATTATACTGCTTCTGAGGCAGGACACGTGTCAGCCATTTTCCCTAGCCAACCACCCAATATTCCCTCCATTTTTGGTGAAAAGGGAAAGGAGTTGTGCATCTGTCCTGCAACAGTGTTAGGGCAGTAACATTGGTAAGCTACATTTTATCTCTCCTATATATTATTTCCACTGTTTTGCATCTTTCTGCACAGTGGAATATAGCAATTGTCATACCAGATTAGACCAATAGTCATTTAGTTCAGGATCCTGTCTTTGTTAGTGCCTTCAGATCCTAGAAGATGCTTCAGGACAAGGTGCATGAAACCCCACAGCAGACAATTAAGAATAATCTTTCTAAAATATTTATCCTATCTTATGTACCTGTTGATGTTCTCATTATGCAGAAGGCTTTACCTCTCTAAACACAGGCATCATTTCACCCACCACGAAATGCAGCCACCTTTGGGAGCCTTTAACTAGGCAGAGATATACTACACAACCATTTTAGATAGGAAGAAGAGAATACTATATCCAATTAAAGTTGCAGGAGTAATTTAGATAGGAAGAACACAATTATTAAAATTGGAATATGGCCAGGACAGAGGGCTAACACACCTATTCTTATAACAAATGCCAAGGGATCTTTAATAACCACAGATGGATAGGTCCTAGGTTTTATGTCTCAGCTGTACCTCCTCTAACTTCATAATACCTGTTAATACCACGTTTCAGCACTGGTTCAGTGTAAATTCATAAGGAAGAATGATACCTTTAGAATCAATAACACTCTTCAATTCTTTGGATTCCTGTTAGAGATGTCTCATACAAGTACTGCTCAGGTACATTCCCGCTTAGCTTCAAATATCAGCAGTTCTGAACCACACTCCTACAGAGCTTCAAATGTTAGAGGTATGGCTAGAGGAATGGAGATATGCTCAAACTATCCCTGCCCTTGTGCAACCTGCAACTACTAGAATGGCCCTATGAATGGCATAGTTTAGTTTAGAGCTGTCCTGAGGCTGCTCTAAGTTTAACCCAGAGACCAGACTGGTGCCAGGATAGGCCACAATCAGGGTAATGCATACAAAGGTGACTTAAAGCCACCATCGCACCCTGTCACCTCAGCTGTACTAGATGCAACTCTGGCATGGCCCAGGATCTGGCCTTTAAATTAATCTATATTTCATGGTTTAAAATAAAATAGTATAAATATATTAACTAAGTTAAATCTCAGACTGAGAGACTTGGAAGAACAACATAGCTGAACCTATCTTCCAAGTTAGCATCCTTCTTTAATGTTTCTCTTTCTTGACAGGCACCTGGACAATTCTATTACCCAGTGACTTGGTACTTCTGCAAGTCTCCTGCCCATTCCTCCAACCTGTAATCTTCTTGAGACAGGAAATCTCTCTTTCTAGGTCTTGTATAGTGCCTAGCTCTCTTTGCATCAGGCCTATAATTCTGTGTCCATCTAATATTACCAAGTCTGAGGTTCTTCAATATGCGCAGAATGCTCCAATATTTTCCCATCCCTTCTCTTAACTTCAGGATAGTAGTGTCCCTGCCTTCTAGATATTTATGGTAATTGATTTCCATAGCACCTCCAGATATAACTTCCTACAGATATTTTTTGCCAGGTACAAAGAAACTTACCTTTGTTGCATAGTTCTTTATATGCAGATATCCATTTCAGGTGGAAGAACAAAAGCAAGTAAATTGGTAGCCTTTACTGTTTGGTTCAGAACTCCATCATGAACCTTCAACATCAGATTTCTCCTGGGAATATTCAATACAAGTTTACATTTTTGAGTTTTTTATTAACATTTTTGGCAACATTTTTATTGTTCTTTAAATCTGAAAAACTATGTATATGAGAAGATACATTCATCTTCCTTCACTGCAAAGAATTTGCCATTGATTAGCGTTTAGCACTGATGACTTATATATGGTGATCTCTACATACATTAGGAGAACCATTTTGCTTTTGATTATATTTATATTTTTCCCAGCACTAGTCTTTCCCACTACTATTTGGCATCTGATCAGCTAATTTTCTCTATTAAAATGCCACATACCGGTTTCTTTTGTGTGGTGTGTGGAGGAGATACAAGATGGTAGAGCAAAAGTTATTCTCTCAGGACCTGGTTAAAAGCTCACTGAAGTCAAGGGACCCATGGACCTCAATGGGCTTTGGATCAGGCCATAGTGAAGAAAAAGCTAATTCTAAGAACAGATCTTCAAACAGAGAAAATAAGATTCCATTCTAAGTGCTGGAACCCTCTTATATCACTATTCAGTAAAACAAAAGAAACACTTAGATTACTATTCAATAATAGAGAAGAAACACGGTAGCTCACCATTCAGTAAAACACAATAGATTGAGTGTGTGTAAAATTTCTTTTTTAGGGAAAAAAATGAAAAATAATTTAAAAACTGTATGATAAACCATGGTACCCCTATTTTGCTGTTGCTTTTTTTTATTTGCCCTTTGTGAGCACTACTGGGAATAGGCTGTTTGCATATGAGAGGAAAGTGTTTCCGGTAACTCATTGTTTATGCATTCTACATTTTTGTTTTGCAAACAAATTCATAAAAAAGCTTTGTACATGGTGCATAATCACTTACTGAGCCTGACAAATTTAAATTCCATTTCAGCTTGGTAGAGATTAGCCCAGTCTGGAGATGCAGAAAGAACTCTGTCCACTTGTACCACAATTCAAGAACTATAGAAGCTATTTTCCTCACCTACACAACTTTTCTGCACTATTTAAAAATGTAAATCATTTTCTGGCAATATATTTTTGATTCGTAACTTCATGTTACATCAACTGGTAATAATGAGCCATTACAGTTTGTTTATTGTTACTTACTTATTTTTATGCAGCCAACACTGTAGCATCTGGATTAATTATAAAGATAAAATGTAACAATACACGCACATTGGACATTACAAACAATTACCATTCTTGTAATACTCCAGCCAACCCAAAATAGCTCAGAAATTGTCCACTAAATAAATGCACTGAAAATCAATACATTTTGAAACTGGTGCCCCACCAGGTAGAGCAAGTCCAGAAGGAGCAAGTTCCAGAGCTCTGGAACTCAACTGAGAACACCCTATCTCCAATTTTGCATCTAGCAACTGTTGTTAAAGATCACTTTAATTGATCTAAGATGCTGTAGACATGGAGGGCAAGGCCCTCAAAGTATCATATAAAAACCTATTTATAAAAGTCTAACAAAATGTGGGAAAATTATATTGCAGAATTGGTAGCATCCTTTGTCTGCAGATGAATGATTTGTTGGAACCTATTATTACTGATTTGTATCGTGGAGTCGCATTATACTAGGAGCTGGTCCATGCCCCAATGAGCTTACAATTTGATCAGAAAGAAGATGCAACACGTACATATGACGAACAAGAGAAGGAACAGGGTAACAGATGCCAGTGAAACAGAAAATAAGATCTCACAATTGCATAAATCAGCTATTACACAACTACATGTTTTCTGATGGTTCTAAATTCTCTGAATACTTCCGAATAAGAATAAGAAAATAAATAGCAATCATTGACTTTTGCACAGTCTAACGACCATTGATTCTCATAGTCTTGCTGCCATCACTTTAGAAGTGGATCTTGAGGTGGGATTAGAAGAAGGAAAGTGCAGCAGGCTTGTGGATTAATTCAGTGAAGATGTTCCATGTACAGGGGGCAGTGTGGGGGAAAGCATTGAGACATCTGTAGATACTAAGATCGATGACTAAAACAGTATGTTTGTGGGCACTCTAAAAATACCTAAGACAGATAAGTTTCATTCATCTTTATAAATTACTCACTTTATTTATTGATTTTTCTATTCTGCACTTTAAGAAAGTGCAGAAATCATATGTCTTTTAATAGATTTTGACTCCAGAGACAAACATGTTCAGAGCTGTCATCATCAAGATGCCTTCTGTCATTGTGCCATCCTCTTAACCCAATGTAAGGAAATTCATATTTAGTGAACAAGGAAATTACTTTGGGTATGTATCATTCAAATCCTTAAGGATTATTGGCTAATTAGGAGCACAGTAATGTAAATTTGCCTTGTGTCAGGTTTTCAGGAACAGTAAAATAACATAATTAAGCAGTGAACAAAGTAGATTACTTAAGCTACTCTTCACTGACAAATGTATATGATGTCTAAATATACCATAGGCTTCTAACCTGGGAACTAACAAAAACTGACTGCACTTAGTGTAAAGTCTAAAACAATGTTAAAAATAATAGAAGGGAAGTTTGTAAGTATATAGACATAACAAATAAAAATAACATGCGCTTATTATGAAATCTCTGTGGAAGAATTAGGGGTCACATTTTCAAAATCTTTAGGTGTGGAATTGTGTGCCTAATTTGAGGTCATAGTTATCATAACTGCACACACAAATCAGGTAAGAGCACCCTCAAATAGCCAGTTGAGGTCACTTCTCTGCAATTTGCATGTGCAACTCTGGCAAATCCATGCACAAATTAGGCACACAATTATGTGCCTAAATGTTTTTAAAATCTGGCTCTCCATTTATTCCTATTAAACATAATTATGCAGACTTCCTTCATGATTTGGTTCACCCTCACCTCACCCTTTAGTTTGGGCTTGCATATGATATCCCAGTTTCAGAGCCCAGTGAAGTGCATGCCCTCTTTGAGGCATGAAAATGTTCTGCCTCATTTACACAGTCCTGAGTGAAATTAATAATGGTGACATGCTCAGAAACTACCGTGATGAGGACCAGAATAGAATGTCACCAGGGGAAGGACTCTTATATTCTTGCCTCTCATACAGCATCTTCCCCGGCAGTGCAAGATCTTGGCAGATGGAAGGAAATGATTTTCAACTATTATCTTTTAAGATCAGCTGCTATTGGATGATCAGTCAGAAGAACTAAGGAGAATGACCGTTTGTGTGATAGATTATCTCTGTCACAACAAAATAAAAGTATCTTCCTTGTACCATACATTGTTATATCACACTTTACATCTGTCATCACAATTTAGTCAGCCAGTTCTTTCTACCATTAAAACATTATCATACAACCATCCTCTCTTCAGTCTTGGACTATATGCAATAGAATTACTGATCTGCTTAGCAATTCTTGTTAATGATGACTAGAAACAAATACATTGATCATCAGTTCCTTACATGACTAGCATGAAATTATTATGAGAGCCTCAATAGAAACTAGCCAGCCTTTCTACATTTTCACCACCTCTCCTTGGGTAAGTAATTATTTTTTGAAAAGTGAGTAAAATATCAAGAGTTTAATGTCATCATCATGGTAGAGAATGGGTGACTACATTTGGTGCCTTTGCTGGAAAATGTTCACAACAGTTTTTCAAAGCTGCATTAAGGGGTATATGTTTAGCACAGTGCTATGGGGTCTGAGAGTTAATGAGATGTAAAATGTAAAATGTACACCTAAGGATATGAGATATTAATTATGACATAACCTCTATCTTTTCCCTTAAAGGTGGGCAATAGACAAACCTTCTCTTCTGGACAGCCAAGAGTCCCAGCCTATATGACAACTATGAGAAGCACTGCCTCTTCTTAGCATTGTCTATTTCCATTGTTGTTAGGTGTGAATCTGCTTCCTTCTAAGGTTGATGTCAACTTTGTCCCAAACATGTTGCTTAACAACATTTATACTGTGGTCTTTTTCTGCTCAGTACTTACGCTTTTACTTTACTTTCTGAAGTGCAGCGAAATGTTCACTATTCTTCTGATGCTACTGCAGATTGAAGACATCCCTATAAAAAATGTGAGTAGGAACACTGAGTATGAATCACTAACATCAAGACTCTGGCACGTCATTTCTTGGGAAACCCATTCTAATGAATGT
The DNA here is from genome assembly GCF_013100865.1 of Trachemys scripta elegans. NCBI lineage: Eukaryota > Metazoa > Chordata > Testudines > Emydidae > Trachemys > Trachemys scripta. The sequence continues at coordinate 101,977,920 of NC_048304.1, read as the reverse complement.
CATCTGTGGACATCAGTGGTTTAACCAATGAATGTGCCGGTACTTGCCAAAATACCTCTTGATGTTTCATGCTGATGATAGCAGTTAGCAATAACATGTGGTGATTCCACAACTACAGGTTTTCTATTTTCCCATACGTGCATTCACACATCATCTGCCTACCTATCCCCATCCACTCATGTACTTTCCAGAATATGTTACCTTTTACCCTTTTTGAAAATCATCCATATAATATATGTCCAGCTTGTGTACAAAACATTTTCAGCAAGATCATCAACCACCCACCAACCTTTTTATAAAAGGGAACTATTTCTCATTGCCAAAAACCTTTATTTTCAGAGCTCCATCCTGTGGCAAGCAAATCTGTGGCCAAGAGCACATTGTATGGAAAGTTGGTAAAATTACTCTATGCCTTTGTAACACTCTGCAGAGCACTGAATTCAAAAATATTTCAGAACATTAAAATCAAAGACATTCCATTGTCAACAGTCAATAAAATTCTTATCCAAAATGCAAAAGTAAGTAATGACATTATTTTATATATGTTTGCTGTTCTGATTCAAGTTCGATAGATGTTTACACGGGAAACTGCCAATTTCAAGACAGAAAGCCAAACACTTTTTTGAACCCTAAACAACCTTTCACAGCCTTAGCAACAATCAAAATTGTTAGGAGAAGTTACTATTGTCCTGATTGCCAAGAAATATTAATTTACTTTTCTTTCTATCCTAGAGTTTGCAATTATATTCAATGTAATTCATTTCCAAATGTCCTTCAATCAATAAGAAAATACGTACAATAAATGTTTCAAAGCAATAAAATCAGCTTTAAGCCCATTAACTAAAACAGGTTTTATTTGCAGCTTCTTTGTGCTAATATGTAACAGCACAAACATAATGTTTTATCAGTTTAAAACAGGAGACCCCATATATCTATTTTTCCCCTTCTATATTCAAGTTATAAGTAAATTGCCTTTCATGAGAAAGGCTTGTAAATTATTAAAGTTTATTTTTAAAGCTGGGAGAGTAGTGTAGCAAATGTGTTCAGTAGAAAGTAATTGGAATTTCTATCTAAATTATTTTTGGGAAAATTAAAAGTGTGAAATATAAAAAAAATTAATGGCAAGAAGTCTATTATATTTTGTAATAAAGGAAAACAAACATAGACATAAAATCTTTAGGAAAGTAAGAAGCCTTAAAAGAAGAGGCAGAGTACACTTGGCCTCTTATGATGTTTTTTATTTAAAGTGACTTTTATACAAGTAATGAGAAGAATATGTAAAGCAGGTAGGGTAAAGATTTTGTTAACAAACAGTATATCATAAAATTTGCTTTTCCTCCTTCCTGATTGATAACAGAAATGATCATATAAGGTAATATCTAAGAGAAACAGGTTTTTTTATTAGATGGTGCCAAGACTATTTTTCAGAGACTGACATTTAAATATTAATTTCAATGTTACTAAGAAATTATTTTTACACCCAAAACCTAAGCCTTTGTCCTTGGCATTGGATTCAGGTCTAGAAAGATGTAGTTGTTATCCAAAAAAGAAATCATTTTTAGCCCTTCTGTGTCTTATCACAAAGCAAGTAGGCAAAATAAATCAGGGAAGAGTAAAACTAAAATTTGCAATAACCCAATACTACTGCTTCATCCTCCCACATCTCAGCACATAAAACTTACTGTCAAAAGCACCCACATCATGAAAATTAATCAAGGAACTCTTAAAATACTCCAAGCACCTACCTTCTGATGACTAATTTGCCTTTCCTATTGCAAACTACTAATTTTTTATCTCAATCGATATGTACAAATATATCTCACCATCAATCACCAGGGGCAAGGACAAACTTCCACTATTTATGTAATACTGACTACAAGATTAAACAAAAATTGACTACAGCTAACTTGGGGCTGATTGTAACAATGGAAGGAGAGGGAGAGACTGGAACAGAGAGACAGACAGAGAGCATGCTTCAGATCACCCATGGGAAAGCTTAAAGAAATCACTGAAGGTGCTGATGGAAGCTGAAAAGCTTCAAAGGGCAAAACACACTTTAAGGAAAGTTTCAATAGGGAGCACAGAGAAAGAGAAAGAGTGACATAAAGGGCTAGAAGGATCTGGTCGAAATGACCAAGCACAGATAGCGTCCCTGAGCAAGAAGCTCTGAGTGGTCTGGAAAAGGTGAATGATGGAAAATGTCGGGAATGTAAGAAAGATGTCCAGAATTACTCTGGGGAATTGGGGGAGAGAGGTCTGAAGAAGTACAAGTATTGCTCATGTGAAATTAGAGAGATTCCCAGAAGAACCCAGGAGGCTTTGAGAGTAAGAAGAATCTATCTAAGTTGTAAGCTGGTTGCACATATCAATGATCAGATAAGTTTGATGGAGAACTCTGCAGAGGTATTTAGTGTTGGATTAAAATCTGTGGATTACTAGACTTAATAGTGCATCTAGAACACATGATTGGCTGGCGCACATACACACATACACACACTCACTAAATAAATAAAAAAAATACACTGGGCAACTGGGAGAAATTTTCAAATATTTGTGTGGTTATACATCCAGAATTAGGTACATATATGATTTTCAGTAGAGAGAGCAAAAAGTTTACAAAGACTCCCTGGGCTGGAAGACCAAATGCATGAAGTAATAAGCAGGTCCACTGAGGCAGGTGAACACAGCCTATCTTCATACTCACACAGAACTTCACTTAGGAACACAGTCTAGATGTGATTTTGGCAGTTACAAGCCAGGAAAGCCTAGAAAAGAGGTCTCTATTTAGACTTCTTTCTGCCCCTGAGTCAATCACTCCAGTCCCAAATAATAGATAGCACATAAGGCAGGGAATACACTCAAACTGCAGTTGGGCAAGAGAGACAGACAGACAGAAAGAAACCACTGACATCAGCAAGGCCCATGTGATCTATAAGTCTTTCTTGACCAATTCCAAGTGTATACATTAACAATAAGACTGGACTTACCAGGGTAAATTTTCATTAACTGGAGACAGAGATTTCCTCTTCTATCCATGGCTCATGACACCAATATTCTATTTCCAAAACTTCACAGACAAAAAATAATAAACAGCACTCCCACCTCCATCAACCCCATCATCCCCACTAGCAGCCAGTTTGTCCCAGAATAGTGCAGTTGCCAGGTTAACTTGGTACTGGATGTATTTACATGCCCAATAGTGATTTGCATATGGTAATGATCATTAGCATATGTTAAAGTTACGGATGGCGGCAAGGCTGCTAAGGCCTGCAAACTCTGTCTGTTGCACAGTCGGATTTTGAAATCACCCAGTCATGAAGATACATGGAAGCGGGTCTGCCCCAGAGTGGTGCACCTATGTACATCCTTCAACCACTGCAGGACACCATTAGGCAGGTTAGTGAGGGCCTGTGTGCCTTAGAACTGCTGGACATAGACCCCTTGCAATATGACATTCAGATATGATAATAAACACGAAACATGTTCCCTGGAAACCTTAAGGCACCGTTCGGTTTTTTAAAGAGATGTGTAACATGGGAGAATGCATTAAAAGAAAAAGGCTGTTAACTCTAGTCCCCACCATCACCACAGTTCCCCATCCCCAAATAGCTCCTGGAACAATTGTGGTTATTACTTTGGACCCTCAGCTTCAGTCACAGAAGGGGAAAGAGGGAAGGATGGGAACCATGATAAGCAGGAAATGACTGCCCATCACCTGAGGTGTTTGGGGAAGGACACAGAGCAGGAAACCTGCAAACCCATTAGGAGGGAACCAGTGCTGCTATTTCACTATGCAGTTTACTGTTTTTCTATTTCAGGAACTGCTGTGGGAAGCCAGGAAAGGACCATTTCAGAACACTAGTGCCTGGCTTGCCACACATTTATTCTCCTTTCTTTGTGATTTGGTTGATGTGGGCATTGGCAAGATGCACTAACCAGAAATTTTGTTTGTGGCTACTTTTTTTTAATATCTCCCAGCATACAATGTTTTGTACAAATACTATTAAGACTTATGACTTCTCCCACTGAAGTCCATGAGAATTTCCCCATCTATGTCAACTGAAGCAGGATTTATTCATTTATTTCTTATTTATAAAATCGTAAAAAGGTAACCCTATGTTTTGTAACATATTACATATATACACATCAGCAGATAAAATAATCCCACCACAAAAAACAACACCCCCCTCTCTTCAACCCTCAAATTGCCTCCACACTGGAACTGGGCCTTTAGTTCAGTACACAACAACCGACCACGGTTGGAGTGTCAGAAGCATGAAGGCAATGACACTACATCCAGTAGTAAATACTACACCCAGTAGTATGTAATTGCAAGGTGGGGCCTGCAGTTTGAAATTATTGAGATATTATCTTTAACAGATATTTTTGTTCATTACAGAGAAAATAGGTCCCCGCTTTGGGAAAATTTTGATTTTTCAGTGAAAATTTTAAACCGAAATATTTCAATTCCAATGTGCCCCAAGGGTGTTGCTGTTTGGGTGCCTCATGTTCCTATTCTCCTCTATATGCTAATCTCTCAGGTTAGATTACATCTCCCATGGTGTACCAAGTTCTCCCCTCCTGGTGCGGGGAAGTGCAGTAGCATGGCAATGATGCATCATGAGAGACGAAGTCCCGCCCACAGAATAGAAGTATTTTGGGGCTGGGGTATTCTGTTTTTCTGTTTTTCCATAAAAAATTGAAAATTTTCATAGAAAGCAGAAACTTTTCAAAAAAATATTTGTTTTGTCCAAAAAAAATTCTCACTGCAAAAAAGTTGGGATGAAAAATCTTCTACCATCCTCCCCAAAAATGACATGTATTTAGAGCTCTCAGAACAAATTATAATGGTAAATACTGAACAATAGGAATAATAAATAAAGGGATTACATATTCCAAATATTCCAAGTTACAGGCACCAAGCAAGATACTTAGGCACATACAAAGCATTAAGCATGTGGTTGGTCCGATTCATTTCAAAGGGCCCACACATGTGGGATTACTCATGTGATTAAAGTTACACATGTGCTTAAGTAACTTGGTGAACTGGGGCCCAAATTTTTAATTTATACTAGTAAAGTAATGTAGGTCAAGGTAACTTAGACAATATATGTTGTGACAATACTTTTGAGCCAGTTTTAATTTATATGAAGGAAAATATACATACAAATCTTTTTTCCCATATTTTTTCTTTTCCCCTTTTCCCAACACTTATGTGCATTTTGATCCATAAAACTTCAATGGGATATAAATTATCATTGTTAAAAGGGGGCCAGTGTACTATATATACATGGAACAAAAACAGAGATTTAATTTTCCTAATACTTTTATTGTTCTGCTAACAAATTTGGTTGGTTAAACCTTGGTGGTAGAATCAGAATGTTATACCAGAGTTAAGCTTTAACATGAGCAAAATTCTCTATTGAAATGTGGCTCTAGAGACTGTAAATTTGAATCCAGGAACTATTGGTCAGATTGGTTTTATAAACTAAAACAAGGAAATTACTGGGTCTTACCTTGACAGACCACACAGAAGGATAATTTAGAATAATTTCCTTATAAGCAACACCAAAAGGCAGGAGGAAGAGAAGTTTACAAGTTGTTGAAATGATTTAGATGCCAGAATAAGTTACTGAAAAGTATTATGCGATGAGATGGGTGAGGTAATATCTTTTATAAGATATTGTCTCTCCAATACTCTGGGATGAACATGGCTACAACAACACTGCATACGTGAAAACTACTATATTATATACCTGCTCAGTTTTTCAACTGTTCTGGGCATTCAGGCTAAGGGAAGCAAGAAGATAAAATTAAACTAAGAGTGAACTCTGCATTGTTAACGTATACATATACATCTAGTTAAAGAAAAGGCACCGTAACATTATACCTATCCCAAGCCAAGGAATTCTTTTGTGGAAGTATTTAAATGTAAAACAGCTAATTGCAGAAATAAAATAATAAATGCTACATAAATTAGAATTTTTGTTCTTAAAAACTGAATGAATTTCAACTCACTTCAGAATAGAAGAAAAATGCCGCCCACCTGCCTCAATGGGTGGGGGAACCTGATAGGGCTGACAGAGAAAGGGGACAGTCCCAGCAGCAAGGAAGGGAGACAGTTGCTGAGAGGCATGTAACTCCTCCCTCAGGAATCTCTGGCACCCATTGGCCAGCTGGGGCTGGGATGCTGATTGGATTTAAACTGGAATGGGGCCATGTGGAGCCTCTTTTGGCTCTGTTCCAGCAGAAAAGTGTTACTTGCCAGTTTCCAGCAGTAGTAGCAGCTGTCAATATGTTGTCTTCAAAGGAATGGAGTTTGGACAAGGACCAGTGGTCTGCAACCAATGCAGAATGAGAGTCACAAGATGAGGGGAGCAGCAGGGCAGGATCCGGGACCCTGGCAGGAACAGTTCACTTTGTGGATAGTGGTGAGCCAGAGGAGTGCATTCCTTCCAGATCGGATCCTGAACCTCTCATACAGGAGGTCCATGGGATGGATTCAGGGTCTGAGTCTGAGGACAACGAGAGTGGGCGAGAATGACAAGGATCTGGTGAGCCTCACTCCCATAAGCAGCCAAGAGTCCAGCAGGATCACGAAGAATGGTGGCCCAGGTCACTCCTCCCTCTGACAACCCCCTCAAGGGATATGGGATGACCTGGCAAAATCATTGGCATTGGTAGCCCATAGTTTTGGCAGTCTGCCTGACAAGCGGGGCCCCTCTCAATTGAGGGGGTAATGCTGTCACTGGTTCAGGGTGGGTCTGATATCCCACAAAGGAATACAGAGCAATTAGGAAGGGACCTGTCACCAGGTGGGAACGTTCCTAATAGAACACAGGCAGGAAACATGATGGCTAACGCACCTAGAGCTTATGAAGAATCTAATCACCCATTTGGGAATCATCTGTATAAAGAGGTTAAGGAAAACATTTGGATGGAGGAATTTTGTGGATTTATTCACCTTGCTGTTCAGGGAAGAGCAGAGAAAGGAAGGCGGGGGAGGCCAAAAAAGAGGACGACTAACCCTACAGACCTAAGGTGCCTTAAACTCTTGAGAACTGGCCTGTAGCCTTTCACCTTTATGTGAGTATAATTTATTTGAGGAACCCCGAGAGGTCTATTTTCTTGTTCAAGTATGAGGATTTAATAACGGGGGCTTATGCTACATATGGGGGGTGGATCACATGATCAATGTATGACAGATAATTTAGACAGAAGGTGACAGAGGAGCCTGATTTACCCTGAGGTAAAATAGACCATACATTTTGGTTGGAGTGTATGGCTCCTTATCCATTTGCCCTGCCCACCTGGCATACATAGACAGCGGGTTGCCAGTGCCAAAAACTCATTTTCAAAACATGGATATAAAACCCAATATGTGCTTTGCACTTGATGACGGGAAATGTTGCGTTACCGTTGCAGGTGCAGGAATCAGTATAGTGCACTCTTCTGTTAGGGAAGTAAATGGCAGTTCCAACAAGGCAATAAAATAAGGGGGTAGGCAAGGTCCCACTGTTCTGGGAGATGCTACAAGGGTAGGTGATAACCATGGGAAAGGCTCCTTCTCCAATTAAGATACAGGTGTTATGGAATATGTTATTGGACTACCCCAAGAAAAAAGAGGCAGTTAATTTATTAAATGGATTTTCAGCTGAATTTTAAATCCCATAGGAAGGAGTGAGGTGCCACACCTGAGCAGAGAATTTGAAGTCCGTTAAAGGCTTCAAGCATATAATAAGGGCAAAGATAGCCTCAGAGGTGGCAGCAGGGAGAGTAGCAAGACCCTTCCCATGCATTCTGATGCCAGAATTACTCATATTGCCCATGAGTGCCATACCAAAGGAGATGAAGGGGAAATACAGGCTTATCCATCAGCTGCCCTGCCCCTAGGGCTCATCAGTAAATGACTATATTGATCCCGAGCTGTGTTCAGTGAGAACTTATCATTTGATGCTGTGGTAGCCATGGCTAGGGAGTGTGACCCTGGGGTGACGTTGGTGAAATGTGACATCGAATCTGCATTCTGATTGCTTTCAGTACATCCCAGGGACGTTAACTTGCTTGGGTTTCAGTTTAAAGGCCACTACTATTTTCATAAAGCCATGCCTATGGCATGCTCAGTGTCATATGCCACTTTTGAAAGATTCAGCTCCATGTTGGAGTGGATGATGGTGCGTGAGACTGGCCTGCATCACACAGTCCACTATCTTAATGACTTCTTAATTACAGGAAGACGGGGGACTGGCAACTGCGAGTACATGCTTCAGGCATTTTGGAATCTAGCTACGTGCTTTGGGGTTCCCCTCACCATGGACAAAACAGAAGATCCTGCCCATACTTTAACATGCCTGGGCACTGAACTGAACACAGTTTAGGGTATTTCTAGGTTACCTACAGAGAAGTTGGAATTGGTCAGGGCACTGAAATGAGCTCTCAAAAGGACAAAGAAAATTACAAGAAGGGAACTACAGATAGTCATGGGGCACCTAAACTTGTATGCTGGGTGGTGGCTCCTCTTCAGGCATTTTGTGCCCAGCTGGCATCTGCCTCCTCTGGAGTGTGAAAACCCCACCACTTTGTCAGACTGACAAGGGAAATGAAGGAAGACTTAGAGGTGCAGGAAAGGTTCCTGGAAGAGTTTAATGGGTATTCAATATGGTGTTTGTACTGGGTGCTCAAGACTGAGTTGCAAGTACAATCCAATGCCTCAAGATGCATAGGTTTGGGGGTTTACTTGCAAGGAGAGTGGTATGTGCAGAGGTAGCCAGAAAGTTGGGTGGCTCAGGGTATTACAGGGGACATCACCTTCCTTCAGTTTTTTCCTATACTAATGGCAGTCACTATTTGGGGAGAAAACTTTCAAAACAAAAAGTTCATTTCAGGTATAACCACCAATTCCTGGTCCATATGGTGATCAGAGAATCAGCTAAAACTGCTTAGGTAATGAGGCTGGTCTGGGCCTTCATTTTACACTGCCTGAGGTTTAACATCCATTTTCATGTGGTGCATGTTCTGGGATTGCATAATGATGTTTTGCTGATATTCTATCTTGATTTCAGGATGACAGATTCTGGGAACTCACCCCACTGGTCAGCAGAGATCCACTATGATGACCCAACAACTCTGGAATCTTGGCTCATAACAGCTGTGGGACTAGCTGAGGAGTCGTTTACCCCACAGATTCTGAGATCCTGTAAAGCCAGCTTTCCAGAGTTCACAGAATGAAGAGCTCCATCATGGGGACCCATATCCACATAACAGGTGGTGCAATATGAGTTGTCTTAACTCATGTGGGTTGCTTCTCACCACTGTCACTGGCCAGCTAGCAGGCCTCTCCTACTGGAGTAGGTTGGCAGGTTTCCCAGACCCATGCAGGCATTTCATAACATGGAAGCTCTTATAAGGGTGGTCCAGGAGCGGTGGGAGCTGGAGGGACAACAGATTACCCTAACACCAGAAATTCCAACAAGGTTATTAAAGGCTCAGCAGGAGTGGGAGGTAGGCCATTGTATTTAAAGTGGCATTTGTTGTTGCCTTCCTTGGTGCTCCCAGAGTGAGTGAGCTGGTGTCTATGGCAGCTGTGGACAGGTCCTAATGTGCATTAAACATAACAGATGTGCAACTATCTTCGGGATCAGTGTCCCTGTACTTAAGATACTCAAAAACAGACCAGAAGGAAAGGAATGGGGTTGAAGGAATGGGCAGATGAGCACTTGTGGCCCATAAAGGAAATAAAAGTCTGACTATAAATCCAGAGACCGCAGCCAGACCCACTCTTCACACATGGTGATGGAAGCTTCTTGACAAGGTACCAATTCAGCATGGCACAGAGCAAAAACTTCCATTCCTGCAGTCCTGACATGGGTACTCGTTCTTTTAGGATTGGGGGAGTGACGTCAGTGGCTCCAGGGGGTTTTGACCCGTAGCAGGTGCAGACAATAGGGTACTGGAAATTAAGGTATTACAAGACTTAAATCCACACCATAGAAAAGATGACTGGGAACCCAATGCACTCAAATTAACCCAATGCACTTGTTTGTTTCAGAGGCTACCCAGAGAGTATGCAATATTTGGATTTGCAGGCACTCAGTACGCATTGGGCCCATGAGAGCACACTCAGGATGGCAGGTGGAGCTCAGCTGGGCTTCAAGATGGAAGCTGTTTGCATCCAGTGGTTCAGCAGAAGAGGCATGCAGTGGAATCACAGACAAGGTCAGCTCCCAGACTGCTACACTGGGCAACACAGTATGGGGAGGAGGTGAGCAGCCCTCAGTGGTGAAAGAACAGGTTAAGGACTATTTAGAAAAGCTGGACAAGCACAAGTCCATGGGTCCAGATCTAATGCATCCAAGGGTGCTGAGGGAGTTAGCTGATGTGATTGCAGAGCCATTGGCCAGTATCTCTGAAAATTCGTGGCAATCAGGGAGGTCCTAGACGATTGGAAAAAGGCAAATATAGTGCCCATATTTTAAAAAGGGAAGAAAGAGAACCCAGGGAACTACAGACCGGTCAGCCTCACTTCAGTCCCCAGCAAAATCATGGAGCAGGTTCTCAAGGAATCCATTTTGAAGCACTTGGAAGAGAGGAAGGTGATCAGGAACAGTCAACATGGATTCACCAAGGGCAAGTCATGCCTGACCAACCTGATTGCCTTTTATGATGAGATAACTGGCTCTGTGGATATGGGGAAAGCGGTGCATGTGATCTATCTTGACCTTGACAAACCTTTTCATATGTCTCCCACAGTATTCTTGCCATCAAGTTAAAGAAGTATGGATTGGATGAATGGACTATAAAGTGGATAGAAAGCTGGCTAGGTTGTCAGGCTCAACGGGTAGTGATCAATGGCTCAATGTCTAGTAGGCAGCCGGTATCAAACAGAGTGCCCCAGGGGTCGGTCCTGGGGCCGGTTTTGTTCAACATCTTTAATAATGATCTGGATGATGGGATGAATTGCACCATCAGCAAGTTCGCAGATGACACTAAGCTGGGAGGAGAAGTAGATAAGCTGGAGGGTAGGGATAGGATCCAGAGTGACCTAGACAAATTGGAGGATTGAGCCAAAAGAAATCTGATGACGTTCAACAAGTACAAGTGCAGAATCCTGCACTTAGGAAGGAAGAATCCCATGTACCGCTACAGGCTGGGGACCGACTGGCTAAGCGGCAGTTCTGCAGAAAAGGACCTGGGGATTACAGTGGACAAGAAGCTGGATATGAGTTAGCAGTGTGCCCTTGTTGCCAAGAAGGCCAACGGCATATTGGGCTGTATTAGTAGGAGCATTGCCAGCAGATCGAAGGACGTGATTATTCCCCACTATTCAGCACTGGTGAGGCCACACCTGAAGTATTGCGTCCAGTTTTGGTCCCTGCACTACAGAAGGGATGTGGACAAATTGGAGAGAGTCCAGCGGAGGGCAATGAAAATGATTAGGGGACTGGGACACATGACTTACGAGGAGAGGCTGAGGGAACTTATTTTGGAATGGGTTACCTAAGGAGGTGGTGGAATCTCCATCCTTAGAGGTTTTTAAGATCAGGCTTGACAAAGCCCTTGCTGGGATGATTTAGTTGGTGTTGGTCCTGCTTTGAGCAGGGGATTAGACTAGATGACCTCCTGAGGTCCCTTTCAACCCTAATATTCTATGATTCTATGAATCAGCTTATGCCACTTCTGCACTCACTGAAGAACTGCATGGATCCACTTCAGGTCCTAGTTATTCATCTTGAGGAGAACAATCACGGGCTGTACAGGAGTCAACTTAAGGGACAGAACCCAGAAGGATGTTTTCTTGATTTGGCAATCATGGCTGGCAGTGAGGTTAATATGGTTAAAAATGTTCACAAGGTGGGTTCGGTGTGGAGCCACAAGATGATTGGTTTAAGCACCAGGCAAGAAACAAAGTGACTAGGCAAGTCACCAAGATGGTCCTGGAAACAGGGGATTCAGTGATACAGCACAGGGACATTCGTTACAATCAGCCTCAAGTTTTCAGAGATGATGGCATACATTTGTCAAATGGAGGTGCTGACATACAGCAATAGAATTTGAGGGAATGGACTGAGTAGGAGTTGTGATACCAGATGGCCTGATTGGGGAGAGAACAACCAAGCTAGTCGAGGGCACCTCCTGTGGCCAGTTTCCAGGGCTGTCAAAAGGATAAAATGAACAGTTCCAGAGGTTTAAGATTTGCGATTTGGTGATAGGCCTTGGGATCATGGGATATGGTGAGACCTCATGGTGTTGAGGGCCCTTCCGGGACAAGGTCCCCACCTTCCTGCACCCTCTGTCTTCCTCGCAGGGTGAGGGTGCTAGGACTCAGAGAGAGTTGTATCCTGGGGGTAGACTGAGCAGAGACTACGCCAAGTTCCTAGTTATATGATAAGAGCCCTGGAACAAATTAAATGCCTGGTATAGGTGAGAGGCACCTAGAGCTCCTCCTGTGTGTTATAGTTTAATAAAAGTAGTGGCCTGCTACTTAATTCCATGCATGTGTCTGTCCTCATCAAGTGGTTTCAAATTATACTTGAAGCAGCTCATAATAAGAGAGACAACAAGTAATGCTACATTAGAACTAATAATACCATGCCCAAAAAGAAACGGGCCAGTTGCCCACCACCCAAAATATGGCAGACCTGACCAAAATATGCACAACATTTACCACAGAAAATGCCATATGGCAGGAGAGGAGTGACTTGGTACTGAAGGGTTGCACAGCAGTTCAGGACAGCTTATACTTGGTTGGAACTTGCAGACAGCTGTTTCCTACTGGAGCTCTCAAAGGGTTGTAAATCTTGTTGCTGCTTCTGCTGTTTTAGCCATTCTTGCTCAAAGTGTTAGTAGGAACTATAGGCCCAATCTATCTTCCATTAAAGTCAATAGGAGATGAGTCCTATATGCATGTTTTAAATAAAGACAGCACAGAAAACAATACCTAATCTAAAGACTTGGTAAGACTGACTAGGAAATATAAATTGAATCACTGTCTGCTGATTTATCTCCCAATGAGAGCTTGACCCCTCAAGAACTGTAAACCTTTCTTGACTGCTCAGAAGATTGGGCAATACTTTCAACAAGAATCTAAATATTTTGGGGAAAAAAGCACATTGATGTAATAGTGTCTGAGCTGCAAGTGATCAGTTCAAACTCTAATTAATATACGCACATATGGAACTGCTTTTTGTTTTAAGATTATATATTACACTGAATAATAATTTCACACTACACTTACAAAATGACTCTTTTACTAACTCTATCAGAGAATTTAGTGAGGACTAAGGCACAGATTTAGTGAAGATTACGCACAGATTTTAGAAATGAAATGGGAGACAATCTAACAAATCTATCAGGAATAAAATCAACAACTTAAAGTTTAAACCAATCATCTTGAGTATATATTTGAACTTGGATATGCAGATGTGGTGCACAAGTCCCAATGGTTCAGCAATACACTCAAAGGATCAACAGCCCTATAGACAGCTAAATTACTCGGAAAGCCAGGGAATTTATCAAACATGAATTTCAAAGTGGATTCTAGCCTCCAGGAAAAATGGAGTTGCCCATTAATGTACATACAAAATAAATGTTGTGTTCAAGCTCCTCCAACTATTTATTTTTGACACAGAACTAGCTAAAGATTTTTAATTTACATAAAGCGGGACAAAGAATGTTACCCCTTTGATGAAAGTACTCTGAGTATATATGGTGGGTCTTGTTTATTTTTTTAAATCAGTAGCTTAACAGTCTTACAGGTACAACACAAAGGAACCATTTACACTCTTTCACATCTATTAGTGCATTATTTATAAACATCTCCAATTTCAGAATGTTAACATTAAATATGTTTCACACATGTAGAGGAAATTCTTACAAACTGATCATATATTATGGATGAAAATTGTAATAGCTACACTGAAACTAGTTAAAGCAGGCATTTTTGAATTGAATACACTGAAGTATGCTGTATCTTTGCTAACTTAGGTACTGTTTAGCTTGTAACCTCAATATTTTCTTTATTGACCAAAAGAAATGTTAACTTCATCCATTGTTGACAGATCATTTATCAAAATAAAATAATAAAAATAATAATGTTTCTTAAATAATGGAATATTTCATAGGCGAGATTGTTCTCAAAATTAGTCACTGGCCTTTCAGCTCCAAGACTTTGGTTTGAATTTATCTAGAGGACAGGGGATGAACATCATTCTAATCAGATTACTGCAAGAAATCCTAGATAAAATAATTTTGACAGATTCTGTTCAACTCCTGATGGACTCTAGTCCATATATTAAAACCAATACATAATTGACACTGTTTAGTTCTAACAACAATCTGCTTCGCAAAAGAAGCCTGTTAAATGTTGCCAACTGTTATTATTTTATCCCGAGTCTTGTGATTTGAGGTTTTTTTCTTAAAGTCTCCAACTGATGGAATCATGTTATTACATGAGAATCTCAGCTTTCATTTCACTTCTGCCCCCTGTGGCTACAGAGAAAAGCTTGAAAACTTGAATTCTAAAGTCTCTAAAACCAGAAGACAAATACAAATAACCATACATTAATTATTTTTTTAAATCCCATGATTTTTGAATGCTTAGGATTGGCAATACTGTGTTTATGAAAGAATGGTGCCTGTACTACCCTCTTTTTTTTTTTTTTTTTTTTTTACAGAATTAGGGGATGATCCTACCGATTCAAAACTGATATGCACTGGCAAATTTTTATTAGAAGACCACTCTACTCCCCATCCTCAAACTCACACACACTTTAAGTCTAACTTATAGATAAATAAATATAATGATCTGCAAAACATATCCATATTTGGAAGTTCTAATTAGAAACAGAGTATTTCAAAATTAAGAAACTGTAGAAATCCTTCATTGTTTTCAACAGTTTGGCAGTAATGTAAATAGTATTGCAGCCTTAGATAATTACCGCCAATGTACAAAAATGTAAAAACTTAAGACATTAACTGCTGATGAAGAATTACAGCTTTTTTGCTTTAGAAGTTAACTCTGAGAAACAACTCAGAATGTGAGGGATGGTGAATGGCACCCTATTCTTAAATATTGTTGGAATAGAGTATAAATAGAATCAATAAAACAAATTATAGTAGCAATCCTGCAGAACAATCTGCATGTAAAGATCTATATGCTACACAGAAATAATGAAGGGCCCACATATGTGGACCTCTGTAAATGACATATTACAAACTCTGACCACCTCCTCATATAACAATAAATTAAATAAATAATAATAATAATACATAGGGGACTAACACAATTTATTTCTTTTCTCATAACTAATACGAAGTTTCCCCACATAAGGAAAATTTTCAATATATTGAAAACATTTGTAGATACGACATGAAGCTAAAGAGAATGCTTTATTAATTTATAATGCACCACACATAATGAATGTTTGTTTAACAAAGACTGTATGAACTTCAGACATTAATCAAAAGTGAATGCTGCATGATTTGTATAATTAACTAGAAAGTCATATTCCAAGTGATAAATACCATGAACAACAAAATGAAATGAGCTAATATTAACCCTATGTGTTCATTAATAATGAAAGTTCTTGATAGTCCACAACACAATTAATACAGTTAATTGAAGGGTCACATTTCCCAAAGATTCATAATTAGAGTTGCAATGTTCCATTCATCAGAGATTCAAGCTAACAAACAGCCCATTCTAGGCTCTCTTCAAAATTGAACAGCTGACCTCTGTCCATTAGGCTCATGTTGTGCTTGCAGAAGCGAGAGAAAAAAATATCTTAACATGCAGCCACATACTGTCATCCTTACTCAAGAAAGGACCCCTTGACTTTAATGGAAGTTTTGGCTGAGTGAGGATGTTACAATCTGGTCATCGGTAACAATGCTCTGGGATTTACTCAGGGAGCCAGTAACGGATGGTGTATGAGCCCTTGGAGAGCATTAAACATACAGATGTTGAAAAGAGGACTAAAAAGGAACAATAGAGCAGGTTATGAAAGAGCCCTGCATAAACAGGAAATATAAACTAGAACTAATATCAGGAACAGGGTTAAGGAGATTAAAAAATTAACCAGGATGCTTCTTCACAGATTTTATACTTTTGTTCCTCAAAAGAAGAAACAGCTGCTCTAATTCCATTCATTCTATGGAGACTGACCTACTGGAATCAAGTTTGGTGTGTAGGTACTAGCAAACACTTGGAGTTACATGATTTTGGGTGCCCCATAGCCCTGCCCTAATGTAGCAAATCACAGGGAGGCCTAATCTTCCCCTCAAGTGGTTGGAGTAGAGGGGTAGGAAGCTAGCCATTTGACACCACTAATTTGATATAGAACAATAAATAGCTAAATAAAAACAAATTATGTTCACTACTGAAGTGGACTAGATTTAAAGAGGTGACAGTAGGTGAAAATGTTCATAACCCATCACCAGTCCTCAGAGACAACTTAATCTCTTTTATTTACGTTTCTGTAAAAGAGCTAGCCAGTTATTTTTCACTATATACATTTGCAGGGTCTATTAATTTCATGTATTTTCCTTTATTGAAGTTATCTTCAGATTCACTACATTCAGAGGAAAGATTTTGACAATTCAGGTCCCAATCCCACAAACACTTAAGCACGTGCTGAACTTTATACACATGCATAGTTCCATTGTAGTCTCAGTCTGTGTTTGCAGGATCAAGTGTGTGTGTTTGCAGGATCAAAGCCTCAGAATGTAGCAAGTACTATATGAGTGAGGCATGTGTGATTCTAGCTGGGCTGGGCTTTTTCTTAAATCTATTCATTGTTGGTGAACAATTCTTGATAAGATGCTCATGCTCAAGCTATTCTTTGCAGGTATTCAGTATTCAAAATTCAAGTTGAGCCAGTTAGTTATGAACAGTGATATAGGCTTCCTGATACATTTATGTTCCCTAAATAAATGAATGTAACTCTTAGAATCAGGTTTCTGGTGCTATTATTGATACCTACAAATTTAAAATTCGCTCTCCACAAATATTCTTCAATATTTGTTTAAAATTTGCTGTTTCTATTAACATTTCCAACAGTAAACTCATCCACTAGAATATTTGTGGAAAGTGAACATAAAGCAGGCAAACACACAGCCAAAGCAAATGTGTTTTAAAATTGGAACAAATATTGGTGGAAAATTTGTTGCTGTAGTCATCTAGCTCTAGTTTTTTATTATATATATAGCATGTGCATATAGATGTGCATATGTGTGTGTGTACTGTACATATTTTTCATGTCTTAGCTGCATAAAAATTATCGTATCAATATCTTCAGAATACAGGCAGAAATCTGAGTAAATGACATCCTTACTACACTGAATTTTATGTTTTGTTTTTATTTCCTTTACTTGCCTTTCAGTGTAAACAGTAGTTGTTGTTATAAGAGGTCAGTTTTATATGCCCGTGTACCACTGAACTGTTTAAGTTTAAAATGACACTACTGTTTAAGACCCAGTAATTTTCAGAACGTTTGATTTACTACTCTGGCACTCAATAAGCCTCATTTCATACCTCCAAGAACGAACTAGTCAAAGTGTTAAATAAACATGAAGCATAAGGCTTGTTTTCTTTCCAAAAGTGCAAGCACTGTGTTACTCTAATGATTAAATATTGTTTAAATATACAACTGAGCGACTAGTTGCACAGTTGATTCTTTCCCTGTGCTTCATTTTATGTATTAATTATTTTGTGTTCAGACAAAGACTTTAATTAGGAATCATAAAGAGTTTGTGAAGAGTGAAGTAGTAATGGTTTCATCTGCATTAAACTGACTGCAGATGGATACATTTCTGAAGAAAGAGTTGCCACTAGGAAAACCTTCACTGATCCTGAATCTATGAAGCATTAAAAGGAACTGATCCTGCAACGTGCTTTAGGTCCTCTACTCCCATTCAGAGACCATCATTTTGTTACGTGTATATACGGTGCCTACCACAATGGGGCCTTGATCCCTGATTGGGGCCCGGAGGTGCTATTCCAATGCAAATAATAATAATAATGATTATGTGAGCTGAAGGTATTTAGGTCAGCAAGTTGCAGTATATCAAGCCCTAAATAAATATAGTTTAATATAATATTTTGTAGATAGTGACAGCAAAAAAAATAGAAAATGTGCCTTTAGTTTCAAAAAAGGGGAAATAAAATAAAGGTTTGTGCACATAAATAATTTTGACGTGGAAAAAATCAAATCACTTTAAATTATCTGAAACTTCTCTGTTGAAAATCGATATGCAATTTAATACATGCAACACTATTTTTGTTGCTTTTTAAAAAATTCAGTATATTCTGAATAACTATCAGCGCTGCGTAGTTCCTCACTATGTGCTCATGGAAAAGAAATATTTATATCTCACTGAAATTTAAAATATTTTCTGAACATATGTATCCTTTTTTAAAAGATAAAGAAAAACTAAGGGAACACATATATATGTAACCTAAGTAAACAAATAATGTAGCTAAGTCCATTATATATATATATATATATACACACACACACACACACACAAACACACAAACACAGAGACACACAAACAATTTTTAAATGCACTTTTAGTTATTCTAATGACATTAGGAAAACTTTTGTATCTAATGTAAAATACATCATTAAATTCATGGAAAGGTCTGTGCCATAGCAACAATCTCTCACAAATATTAGCATAATCAGGTATATCAAAATCCCGAGGGGAAAAAGGGCCATATGATGCCTTCACTGAAATCCATACCCTAATGAAAGAAACTTTTATTGTGTTGCTTTTTGTTGTTGTTTTTCAAAACATTATGCTTTTAAGTGAAAGTACTCTCCATTGCCATGTGGGAGGTTTAAGTGTGGATCCTGGTCATGATCTCTCACTCTCTGAACCAGCAATATTGGGAGTGGCAGATAGGCTGTGGCTACCAGGTGATACCCTAATGGGGGGTGGAGTAGAAGGTGTAAATCAATTGCGGAGAATAGGAAGAATCATGGAGATTGCAGCAAGAAAGTAGGAGACACTAGAAAAAGAAAAAATACAATTAAAAGTAATAAGAGGTGTTTTGGTTTTATGGTATGTAAATATTCCAAATTAAAAGTGGGAGTCAATTTAAGGAAGTCCTCAGTGTGGTTTCTCTGGACTTTCACTTCATGGGTCTGATCCAAAATCCATTCAAGTCAGTGGAAGTCTTTTCAGTGACTGCAATGAGCTCTGAATCAGGGCCTATATTGTGTGTGTAAAATCACAGAGAGGGTAGTAATACCACCTATTATTAAGATTCTCTGTCACTTCCCATTAGAAGACTCTGTTTTCAGTTACTTATAATTTTGCCAAATTTTAACTGTTTTGTCTGAAATTTTCTATGCCAGGTGCATGCCTAAAACTGGGAACAAATTTATGGAAAAATACATTATTTTGAACATGTTAAAAATTCTGTCAACCTTCTCTTTGAACAGCTCTAACATCCCCATGCTTTGGCGTTGGGACATGAAATTTGGTGGAGGCAGGGCCAGCTCTGGCTTTTTTGCCGCCCCAAGCAAAAAAGCCTCCCGCCACCCCCCCCCACACCCGCCGCGCGGCAGGGGAGGGCACCGAGCCCAGCCGCAGGCTGCTCTCCCCAACCGGCCAGAGTGCTGGGAGGAGGGCGGAGAGCCCGCCGCGGCTCCACTCTCCCCGGCGGCCAGAGTGCCGGGAGGAGGGCGGAGTGGCGGCCAGAGCGCCGGGAGGAGGGCGGAGAGCCCGCCGCGGCTCCGCTCTCCCCCATGGCCAGAGCACCAGGGGGAGGGCGGAGTGCCGGCCAGGGCTCCGCTCTCCCCGGCAGCCAGAGTGCCGGGGGGAGGCCGGAGAGCCCAGCCGGAGCTCCGCTCTCCCCAGCGGCCGGAGCCGGAGCCGGAGCACCGCGCCTCCCCCCTTCCAGGTGCCGCCCCAAGCACAAGCTTGGTGGGCTGGTGCCTGGAGCCGGCCCTGGGTGGAGGGAAAAGGGTGGCCTCTGTGTCTGGGTTGTGCATTTTACGGTCACTGTAAAATTTTGGCCAAATATGGTCGAGTTATAAACCCTTGAAAAATCATAATTCACACATATTCAGGAAGACTTCTTTGACTTTAGTAGCTGAATTCCCCAAAGATTCTGGGCACATTGGCATGCTCCAGCCCACAGCTGTGCAGAACTTTCCTTGTGATTGCAGCTCAGGGCTGCTGAAGGCCTTGCTTGGTCCAGCCACCTGAACTCAAAGCAGGGAACCTGTCTTTGCTGTTCTCCCACTGATCCCCCTCCTGCACCCAGGCTGTATGAAGGAGGAAGCTACCTGATTCGTATGCAGACAGGACAATAGCTGGACTGGTGGGGGGGAGAGGGGAGGAAGCAGTACAAATCAGGATAAGTAGCCTAGAGTGGGAAGACAGGAGATGGAAGCTGGCAGGGTGGGAAAGGAAAACTGGTACTGGGAATTGGAGTGCGGGGGGAAACTTGGATTGCCTGGACCAGGAGACTAGGACTGGGATCCAGAGAGGGATACTGCTACTAGATGGGTAAGGAGACTGGGACAGTGAGCCAGGGAGGGAAGCAGAGACGTGGACTGTGAGCCAGTAGCTAGTGAGGGACTGAGACTGGATGAGGAGCTCCTGGAGGGAGACTGAGATTGGAAGCTAGCAGGGGTGA
Source organism: Trachemys scripta elegans (assembly GCF_013100865.1). NCBI lineage: Eukaryota > Metazoa > Chordata > Testudines > Emydidae > Trachemys > Trachemys scripta. Next base: position 101,957,273 of record NC_048304.1, on the reverse strand, counting down.
GGAATGTTGGCAGGGGTATGATGGGAGCCTGGAGTGGAGGAACGAGAGATCAGATGGGGATCCAGTAGTACAGTGGAATGAGATTGGCTGAGCAAGTAGACTGAGACTGGGACAAGAAGCCTGGAGGAGTGGTGACTGGGACTGGCTAGGTGAAGAGAATGTGACTGAGACAAGGACAGGTTGGAGGGAACAGAGCAGAAGTGTTCATGCTTGGCTGGAATGGGCAGAAGAGTCAGTGCTCGTTAGAGCTCATTCCCCTCCCCCCCCCCGACAGTGGAATGGAACGTAAGAGTCCTGAGTCAGACCATTCCTCTGCTGTGAGCAAATCTCTGCAAAACCCACTGGCAGTGTCCCATCCCCCTCTAGTAGTAGTCCACAAAGGATGATAACTTACTCCATCAGTTCAAGTGGGAGAGGTCTGTGGGTCAATTTAAATCTTCCATTCCTGCTGATGACCAGGGCCGGCTCTAGGTTTTTTGCCACTCCGAGAGCACAACTGCCGAAGCAAAAAAAAAAAAGCCGGAATGCTGCCCCTGGAATTGTGCCACCCCAAGCATGTGCTTGGTTTGCTGGTGCCTAGAGCCGGTCCTGCTGATGACCCATGTGGGTGTCAATATGATGCCACATGATGGAATTTCTGTTTTTTCAGTTGTTTTTTAAATTAGGAAATTATATCCCCCCAAAAAATATGCTAAAAGAATAAGGTTGGGAAGTCAAGCACTCAAAAGTTAGGAAATGCCAGAATTAAGATTGCCTGTCCATCTTTGATTCAGCCCTATTGAATTAATTTTGATGGACTGTATGGGCCCAAAGAGTCAAAGGTGTTAATTTTGCCCTGTCACTGTCCAACATTAAACAGTTTTAAATAAGGTCTGGGTTTGGTATACAGAGACCTCAACCTGTTTAGTACCATGGCAAATACACTATAAAAAAGCCTTTTAAACCTTATTAAAGATACAGAAAAAGAAGGTAAAACAATTAAAGCATTTGAAGTGTGAAAGATTACACAAGGCTTTTATTTTAACCATGCCCCTTCCTCCTATTTCCTTTAGCTGTAGTGAGAGTGACAGTCTTTTCTATAATATTAACAATGACAATAACTGTCCTTTTTGTGAAAAAGAAAAAACATTAGTTGGGATAGGCTGGACTTGTTGTTGCTGTTGTTGTTAAAGTCCAATCCCAGTTCCTAGAACACAAAACAGGACAAATGCATACAAAAAGGGAAAGAAGAGAAAAGCAAATATAAAAAATGATGCTTCTGTCTCTAGGATTGACTTGCACTTACAGTCTCACTTCTGCAAAAACATAGGTATAGCACAAGCTCTTATCAGCTACTCCAAGACCCAGTAAACTTGTACCAGTCAGGTCACTTAGGGCAATGCTTGTAGCTGTCTCTTCAATCACAGGCTCACAACTGTATTGCAAAAGATGCAGTCTCGGCTGGCTATGTCACACTCACATTAAGCAAAAGGAGAGGGATAGAAAATAGAAGAAATGAGATAGAAAAGAAAAGGATACAAGGTAGAAGGTGACAGATGGTGTTCAGGAGTCAGCCAGAGCTGGTGGAGAGGGTGATGTCACATGTGTTGCAGTCTGGTCAGGACATTCCTCAGGATTAGAAGGATGAAGGCCCAATGGTGTTAGAGTGGATCCTGGGGTCCCAGGAAATGATGTGGGTTAGGGTTACCATTCGTCCAGATTCCCCCGGACATGTCCGGCTTTTTCGAGTTAAAAATAGCGTCTGGGGGGAATTTGTCAATGTCCGGACTTCCCCTCCTCCCCCCACATACAGAGCGTGCGCGCGGCTTACAGAGCAGCCCGGGCTCCGACAGCCAGAGCCAGAGCCAGAGCCCTTCCTGCACTTCCCCCCTCCTCTCTCCTGAAACTTGACACCACTCCCCTCCTCTCTCTCCCTCCGCCTCCCTCCCTGCATTCACAGATCGCCCTCTGGAGCTCCGAGCTTGCTCCCCTCCCCCGCTGTCGAGCGTGCTGCTCTGCAGCACAGTAAGGGGGCCGGGGGCCAGAGAAGCGGCAGGGAGGTTCTGGGGGGGTAGTCAAGAGACAGGGAGCAGGGGGGAGGGTTGGATGGGTCAGGGAGTTCAGGGGGGGGCTGTCTGGGGGTTGGGGTGTAAGGTTTTGGGCAGTCAGGGTACAGGTGGGGGGGTCTCAGGAGGGGGCAGTTAGGGGACAAGGAACAGGGAGGCTTAGGTAGGGGGTGGGGTTCTGGAGGGCAGTTAGGAGCAGGGGTCCCAGGAGGGGGCAGTCAGGGGACAGGGAGCAGAGGGGTTTAGATGGGTCAGGAGTTCTGGGGGGGAGCTGTCAGGGGGTGGGGGTGTGGATAAGGGTTGGGGCAGTCAGGGGACAGGTAGGGGGTAGGGAACTAGGGGGCCAGTTAGGATGTGGGGAAGGTCTCAGGAGGGGGCAGTCAGGGGACAAGAGGCAGGGAGGCTTAGGGAGGGGGTGGAGTCCTGGGGGGCAGTCAGGGGACAAGGAGTGGGGGGGAGGGTTGGGGGTTCTGAGGGGGCAGGAAGTGGGAGGGAGTGGAAGGGGCAGGGGCGGGGCTAGGGCAGGGGCGGGGCTAGGGCAGGGCTCCTCCCATCCTCTTTTTTGATTGTTGAAATATGGTAACCCTAATGTGGGTGGTAGCTACAATAGTGAAATTCACTCATTCCTGTTGTCCCATCTTTTAGTCAGCCAGCATTCACTTCCCGATTTCCCCCCAAAAGTCTTTTCTTTTAAGAACACCAAAAAGGAGCGATGGGCAGAATAGGCTGTCCTTTCATTAAGTTGTCCACCAGTTAGGCCTAATTTCTGACACACTGATTTTGGTTTATTGATTTATGGACCCACACTTCTCTTGTTTATCAGGTATGATCTTAACACACTTCTTGAGTTATATCAATAGGCTTTTTAGTTTATACTAATTCAGTCTGCCTATCTTTTGCACCTTTTCCCATCAAAATTTGTTATAGATTATGATGACAGTTTATGAACTTTCACTTACTTTTCACAATTGAGCTCACAATTAGGGTAAATTTGTAGGCCCGATTATTATAAACAGACCCCTCATCCACATGCATTATGATATCATCTTTAACTACATGATCATGATGGTTTTTCTACGGGACCCCTGCTTGATTCAGTACACGGATGGACCTGCTACATGGAGTGAAGGAGACTGTTGTCTGTAAGATCTCTGCTTCATTTTTTGCAGAAATTGGAAGGTGTGTAGAGAATGAAGCAGGGGACTCCGGGAACAGAAAGAATGGTTTCCTGGTTAAGGCAGCTGAATACTGCCCTAGAAAATTGGATTCTATCCCTGCCTCTGCCACAAAGTGCTTATGTGATGCTAATCAAGTCGCTTAAACCAAACTTTTCATGTGTAGTCACTAATTGTGTATTCCTCATTTTCTGGGTGCCTGACTTGAGACCCTGGAGTCTGATTTGCAGAAGTGCTGAGCACTCACAGCTGCAACTCAAGCCAATGGAAGTTGTGCTTTGAACATATCAAGTGCTGCTTTAATGCTAAGTATCTGAAACATCAGCTGTTAGGCATCTCAGATTGAACACCCAAAATTAGTGGATACTTTTGACCATAGTTTCTTACAGTATGTCTACACTGCAATTAACAACCTATGGCTGGCATGTGCCAGTTGATTCAGGCTCTTGGGTTTCCGGCTAAGGGGCTGTTTAATTGCAGTGTAGATCTTTGGGCTCGAGCTGCAGCCCAGGCTCTGTGACCCTCCCACCTCACAGGGTCTTAGAACTTGGGCTCCAGCCCAAGACCGAACATCTACACCACAGTTACACAGCCCGTTAGCCCAAGCCCCACAAGCATCAGTCAGCTGGCACAGGCCAGCCAAGGGTGTCTAATTGCAGTGTAGAGATACCCGGCATGCCCCAGTTTTCCATCTGCAAAATAGGGCAATGCCACTCCTCATCTCACAGGAGATGTCGTGAAAATAACATGTTTGTGAAGCACTTAGATACTGCAGTGATAAGGGCCACAGAAAAACCTATGAGGAAATTAATAATTCTGTCTTCAGAGTAGGGTTTGCATAGTAAATAAGACCTGGGGTCACACACTGAACAATAAGGAGAAGACAAAATATTGAATAGCTGCTCATTAAGTGAGTACTGTCCATTCTGTCCACTGAATGAGGCAGGGATCTAGTGGAAAAATAGTATGTGATCATGTAATTAAGGACTGCATCATAATGCAGGCACCCAAGAGGGCCAGAGAAAGGTTGCACAGAAAACCTTACTACTGACATTTCCTAACTTTTGAGTTTTTGACTTTGCAATGTTAATCATTTTCTTTTAATATAAATGTTGTGGGTAATATATATTAGAGAGGCAGTGTTGCCTAATGAAGTGAGCACTGGCTTGGAACTCAGGAGACCTAGGTTCCATTCCTGGCTCTGCCACTGGCTTTGTGTGGCCTTGGGCAAGTCACTTCACCTCTGCGCATCACTTTGCCCATCTATAAAACAGAATAATAATACTTACCTGGCTTGTAACGCACACTGAGATCTACGGCTGAAAAGTGCTACGTAAGAGCTTGTTGCTGCTATTACTGTCCAACTCTCAAGGTGCCTTCTGTAAGAAACAGAGGATCCACAACTCTCACTGAAGTGAATGCATCTACTTGCATGTTGCAGGACTGGGCCTTTCCTTATCAAGTATGATAATTATAGCAACAGCCACTAGTGTTACTGCAACTAAGGGTTTGTGAAGAGTTTTCTTTGAAAAACTAGATTTTTCAGCCATACAAATTCTCTCCTGGCTGATTCTGGTTGATAGAAGATCCAACTCCAGCAGAGAATGTTTTCTACAGGTATGGAGGGGAGGGAACTAATTGGAAGGAAAGATAGCAATTACTCCAATCAAACTATGTTTAGGAGGAACAAAGGAAATAGTCATTCAATATTTCATGTAATAATGGTGGATCTTTCACCTGGCCTTAAGACAAATAAATCTGAAAATGGAACAAATTCTTGTAAGAGTGCAAAACACACCAAACAGAAATGAATGTTTACTACTTTTAGATGATTTGTTTTGCACGTCTGTATAAGAGGACCCAATTCTGCTACCACTAAAATAAATCGCAAAATGAGCAATGAGAGCAGGATCAGTCCCTTAATTATCATCTGTTTTACAGTGAAGTGGCATCATCCATGAAGGCCAAATCCCAGCCTTTCCTGCACAAAACCCAAGTAAAGAGGGCTTTGCATCAGGGAACCATGAAGATAGAAAAGGAAGCCACAGTCTACACCTAGGCTTCAGTTGATACCGCATCCTAAAGGCAGGATTTGTTAATATGACCCTCTGTACTGCACTTATTTGGGAGTTTGGCCCAGTGGAATCATGCTCTACCCATTAGCCATGGCCCACTATTCCCTTGGCCCTGGCCTGTACTCCCACGAGGAGAACTGCCCTCAATGCTGCTCTGTGGCAAGCCAGTGATTTAAAAATCCCTGCACCCAGTGCAAGGAACAGAACAGAGGACCAGGTCTATAATTTCTGTTTCATTTCCAACCTTGGGTGCCTGAGGATGGAGGAAAGGCAGAATGTGGCGATAAGTCAAACTTTTTGAGTTGATAGCTACTGTAAGTTATATCAAATATGCCCAGCCTATATTGTAATGGCTCAAAAAGGTGCATGTGAATAATGGACTGTACTGAAATGTGCTACGATACCTAGGCACAGTAGAATGGATTAAGGATGGACTGTCACTCTTATTTCTAATTTTTCTGTCTTTTGCGGTCTTAAATCAGACTATTAATATTATTTGAATGTACAGTTTTTTTCTGCGGTTTAATATAGCTATACCTTTTGCAACCAGCCACATATTCCAGCTCTGACACATCTGAAGATAGAAGATCTACAGGGAAATGTAGAATCAAGAGCCATAAGACACTGGGTTACAGTTCATGAGAATTTGCAATTTAAGTATATGATGACTGAGAAAGAGATGTAGATGTATTGTGAAATGTATCTTTTAGCTGATACAGCTACAAGTAGGTTAATTAAGTCACCAACATTCTGCAGAGAAGAGGGTAAAACACAGTTATCATGTGAACTCTTCTCAAGGGTTACACAATTTGTTCCCTGACTGTAAAAAAATGTAGAGCTCTCCACCAGTTACCTAATACACTGTATTATAAAATAGCTATCCTAACAATGTGCATTATGACACAAATAAAAAAAGTCCTCCTTTAATTCAATTAAGTCTTGCATGTCTAGATCAAATTTCCAAAGCTCTTATGATAATTATCACTGGAGGTTTTCTTATTCTGTCTTTAAGAAAGTCTGACCTTATGTATCTGAGATGGCCTTGGTGAGTTATGCAAGTGAACTGATAACTGCTCAATTCTGCAAGGTGCTGAGTGTCCTCAAACTCCCATTTAAGTCTATTGTAGCTAAGTGAACTCAGCTCCTTATAGGAGATAATCAGCACCTTACAGGATTGGGCCCTGTCCTATGGGTTATGTGACAGGGAGGAACGACTCTCCAGCCCCTGGTGGGTGGAGCGAGGCAAGCCATGCCCCTGCCAGAAGCAGAGGGGCGAGACAGGAAGTTTAAAAGACAGGCCCTGCAGCTTAGTTGTGCAAAAGCCAGAGAAGGAAGCAGATATCTCTCTGCCTGCCACACTGAAGACCCAGAGGAGGCACTGGGACTGCCAACCAACCAGTACCCAGAGGAGCTACTGGGACTGCCGCTGGTCATGTACCCCAGGGAGATGAAGGAATCCCAGGAAATGGAGATACATATAGAAGGCGTAGTAGGAAGTAGCCCAGGGACACCAGACAGTAGTCCAGTTGTGTTGCCAGAGTTCAGGTCAGCATGTTTAAGTGGGATCCCTGAACTTTTCATCCATAGATCTCAGTGCGCTTTACAAACAAGGTAAGTATCATTATTGTGACCCAGCGGTGGAACCATCTGCCACTATTAGGGTCCTGGGCTGGGACCTGGTGGAGTGGGGTGGGCCTGGGTCCCCCATCCCTGCAGCCACCCCACCATGAGGTGGCCATCTACCCACCTTAGGCCAAGAGGCCTGTGTTTACCTGCTGTCTGCCTGAGCCAGGAGACCAGGCAATAGACCGCTTATTGCTCTGCCCTGCTCAGACAGCCAGAGCGCTAAGACTGCTAATTCTCCATTGAGCCTTACATTTATAGACATGCAGTAGTAGGGGGGCTTGGCCTTCCTCCAAGACTGATGGGGAGAGATGGCCACAGGACCCTACACACCCTAAAATCCTCCAAATTATGAAAATTAGTATATGTAAATTCTGCTGTTATGGAAGCAGTGAACATGCATAAATGATTTGTAGATTATAAAATCATAAGGAAGCATTGTGATCATGTAGTCTGATCTCCTGTATTGCACAGGCTATAGGACATAAAAGGGTGCAGATAGTTAAACAGGATGAATTCAGACCAATAAGTATGTTATTCATTGTCTCCAATGAATTGTAAGTTACTGCAGTAACACATCCAAATACAAGGCAGTTCCCCAGAAAAAGTTGCCTCTTTTCATGAAGAAGCATCTCCAAAATACGTAAGGGAATACTCATACACATGTTCTGGAGTTGTCCCCGTTGTTGGAAAAGTATTGGAGGGAAGTGTTAAGTGCCATGTCTGATACTATGAAAATACCACTGCAGTGTGTCCTAAACTTGGTATTCTTCAAATAACAAAAGACATTGCCTCAGATAAATATGAGAACAGATTTGGTAATGCTCCATTACTGGCAGCTAAAAACCAGATCACTATAGACTGGAAGTTTGAACTACTGCCAACCAGTAATAAATGGATGGCTCAGCTTAAGGAATTACTGCCAATGGGTAGGGTGGAAAGTGCTACACAAATACAGAAATAAGCTGAAAGAGTTGGGGAAAGCATTAACTTTGTTGCATGCTTTCCACAAAACATAGGCAGGTTGGCAGCAGACAAGAAAGAAGCTCCTAATAATTTAAACATTGCTCCCTGCCTCCTCCCTGCTCTCTTTGGAGTAGCACATGCCCCAATGGTGGGGAGGCGCATTGTCAGTACTTTCCTGAGCACAGGGATGAAACTTTGCCTGGCTATTTATATAGGCTGCCCAAGAGAGTGGGAGAAGGCTCTTTTTACCCTCCCCACACTATTGTGCTCCAGTGTAAGGACCAGACCCAAAGCTGAGTCCAAATCAAAACTCAATATTTGAGCACACATGAACTTTGGGAAAGTTTGGGTCTGAATCCAAACTGTAAAGGAGTCGACAATCTCAAATAATGGAAAATATTCAGGGCCAGATTTTGGCAACTGATTTTTTTCCCCTTCACATCACTCCAGCAGAGCCACAGTGCCTCCCATAGTTCATTATACAGGGGGAGCATATCCACCATGTCACCTCACAGCTTTGGAGAACGGTACACCGAGGAGGAAGGCATAGCCCTTTGGGGAAAGCTTGCAGCATAGAAGGGGTTAGTAGGGAGCAGTCCATTTTCTCAGGAAAGCACTGGGCTGCAACTGTGGCTGGCAAGGAAGGAGCAGGCAGTGTGTATGATCATGAGAGCCAGCCACAATCAGGCCCTATAAATAGATTTTCCTAATAAAAACATATATAAAATAAAACAACACAGCTTTAACTCACATTGCACCCATGTACCCACGTCTAAATACAGCTCTTCTGTTTCATTCCCCTCAACTGGCACTGAAATCATTTAAGAACAGACGACAAAAAAAAAAAACCTGACAAAAGCACACAAATCTCAAAGACCAGGCTCTAGCCCAAACAGCCATGTACAAGCACTAAAGCTCCCATACTAATTTCCAATGTATGGCACATATCACTGAAAAAATTCTGCTATATTACAACCACAATAGTGTGTATTTTGAGATATCCTGAATATCACTGCCACATACTTGCAATTAGCTGAGACTTAAAGATAAGAATGTCGATTTTTTTTTCTAATTGTGATAATGCCAATGTGTTTTTGCCACCTCCGTCTAACAATAAGTAACTTGTAAGTGGGGAAATTGCCTAAGTGATTGATTTATCTGAATTTATGATAGCAAATGTTTGAAACTTCGCATCCCTTTTCTTCTTTCACAGGAGGACATAATTCAGCCATTGAGAGTATTATCATAATTGTTTAAATTTAATGGCTTTTTGAGAAGCTCAAGCTTTTTGTTGCCGTTGAACAAAACTGCACTGAGGTCTTTCCAAGACTCTACAAGATTTTTAAAAAGGTCTTTGAAGATTTATGTACAGAAATACTTCTGATCTTGCCCTGAATGTTCTCCTCAGTTGTATCAGTTTATTACCATTTTAGGAAATCCATTATATAATATACATATTTTAAACAGCACCATAATAATAACCACTCATTAACAGCTTGCTGGCGATCACAGCAGAAAGGACAAGGATTGAATGAGCAGGGAGAATGAACTCACTTCTCACTCACAGTGGTCTGTTCCAGGTGATAGTTGTGGCACACTGACTGGGAAGCAAGGCCGCTACCTGTGCTATACCAATTTAGTGATAAATTGAGGACTTTGCTCTCCTCCAGGGCTGTCAAGCAGGCCCCCTTCATGAGCAGTAAGTTTACAGATGCACAAAATAGAGTTTTTAAAAAGTACTTATTCACAGAAGCCACTTGTCAAATTAAATATCTTATCTGGTTTGATTTTTTTTTTAAATTTCAGCTACTAAACTGCCTAAAAAAAATCTCAGAAGGGAATAGACCACATTATCTAATAAACAGTTTTTTAATAAAACAGTCCTTTAAAAATTGAGATATTTTGCAACATGGCTGCAAATAGGGCACCTGAAACTGGTAACTCTCTCTCTTTTTAAGCACTCAGAAATAAAGAAGCCCAGATATGTTTTGGAAAATCTGAATAAACTTTTATTCTGGGTAGAGAACTTGCATTTAAGCCATGACTATATTGTTATGACTGTTATATAATCCTGTGATTAGGCAATCAGTACCTACAGCTGACCAAGTTAATGATCTGTTCTGGACAGGGGGACTGAAACCAGGCCAGCGACACCTACAGGTGATAGGAAACCTAGTGAGACGGGTCTGCGGTTGGAGAGAATAAAAAGAGAGGAACAGGATTCAGAGTTGCTGTCCTGTCAGAGAGATCTTGAGTCTGAGGCACAGAGGACTTGAGAGTTGGGCTGAACAGCCTTGTTCTAGGAACCCTAGGAGCATCTAACACCTCAGGAGGAGGCTTTGGCTGAACCTAGCATACTGTTAACACAAAATAAACCAGTTAAGGGAAAACCACTAAAACATTAGTTTTGTTTTCAGCAATGTTTTCCAACCAGCTCATTATTAAAGCCAAACCTTACAAAAGGGGTAGGACGGAGTCAGATGGATTGTGTTTTAAAGAAGGTGGGAAAGTCGCCTGCATAGTAACCTCTTAAATACTGAATAACTCCTAACTGTAGAGATGCCAATTTATATTGCCAGATATACAGAGACTTCACATTTTGTATTATTATTTCAGGTAAATACTTAAATGACCTAGAGAAGTTATACTGAAGGCTCTAGGGCTGATTTGCCATTCCATTACACAAGAGTGTAATCAGTAGAAAAACTCCAGTATAACACTTATATAACAGAGTGGAGAATCAGGCCCTATTATCTTAGAAAATTAATTACATCTATCAGGTAATTATTTGTACACAGCACGTTATTAATCTTTGCACATTGAATATTAACAATTCCAAGACAAGTCAGTTAAAATGTACACTACTCTATCACTGTAAAGTTAGCAACAAGAATTAAAGGAGGACTATTTTATACAGTGGGTCTGGAACAGGAAAAACAAGACTACTAACTGTATTTAGAGGAGACTCAAAAAACGAAAAAAGTTTCCTAGTGAACATCAAGATATGAACTTGATAATTACTTGGAACCCAATTAATATCAGAATGGCTGCCATTATTCTCAGAGGATAGCCATTTCATCTATTGTGCAGGTGTGCTCTCCAGTAGCAGATCATACTGATGAAAGACTGCACGAATTTCAATGACACCTTGAGGGATCTTATAAATAAAATATCAAAAATGGACATCTTTTTTGTCTATGAAGATTTTAATATCAGATTTGAAACAGGTCTATGGTACGGCAAGAACATTGAGATGATAAGATTTATTCTGTCTCTAGCTAGACAGGCAGGTCATAGCCAACTCAAGCTTTTTGATAATGATGGAACCTTTTTGTTTAGACTCAAGTTATCCTAGTCTTTAACAAGACAGTCCCTCAAGTTGGAATAATAGATAAACAGAGCAACTACACATTAGTAAACCAACACAAGATATGCAGTCTCTCAGGCACAAAGCCATTCCCAACACCTGGAAAGTTGAAAGTTTACCATCACCAGGCTTTCAGAAAATAAATATTTTTATAAAATATTTAATAAATTGCCTATTGTTCCACGTGTTAAGATATGAACAATGCAATAAAAAAGAAAGACATTTAAAAGCTATTTACTTTTATCTACACAAAGAATAACAACCTCATTCTCAAGAAAAGGAAGCAGCAGGAAGTTGTTTAAAGGAGCAAATTTATGATACATAATCCCAAGTCAATATTTAAACATATTACCTAATGGGCTTAGGGATTTTCTTCTTCCTTTTATCAACTAGGTCTCAGCTGTGCATTGCAGCAAGTTGGTAAAACAGTGGTGTGACATCACCAGAAATGCCCAAAGGCTTTGGACAATCAGCTTTCACAGCCACACTCCAGTAAGTCTTTTACATCTCCTAATTCTGCACTTGTAGGATAGAAGAGGGAAAATGTTGATGGGGTACGAGGGGGGAGTCAGTGGAGTGATATAAGGAGATGGTATAAGGCATGTCAGGTTGCAAGTGATGAAGGAGACAACTTTAGTGACCATATTTTTAATTAACTGGAATGGAGCAGTTTCATGAGTGCAGCAAACAGAGTTGTAAACAGGGGAGTTTGAGTAGGAGTTCTGTTGGGGAAGATGGGAGGAACAAACCCCTGATCTTTCAGGGCAATGAGTGAGTTTTTGTGGGTGTTATGTGGCGGGGGGTTCTGTTTTTTGCGGGGAGGTGGGGGGTCCTTAACAGAAATTTAGGTGGAAGGCTATGACAGTTACAGAGGCAACAGTGGTAGTGACTGAAGCCATGGAAGAGACAATGAAGATGACTGGATGTGGAAACTGTGGGATGTACATGATCCTGGAGTGGGTACCTTAAAAGAGCTTTGTTTGTATGAAGTGCCACTTGATAGAGCTAATAAAAGAGAAGATCTGAGGCTTGGAGATGCAGGTGGAAACTATGGTTGAGTTTTGAAGGGGGGTTGAGCACATGATGGAGCAAAGGCAAGAGGGGGCTGAATTGAAAAGTCAAGACTTGCAGATATATGCTGGACTGAAGAACCTGGAGGGAAGACTGCTGGTTGGGGAAAGTGGGAAGTGGAAGTATGTGAGTACAAGAACCAGGCAGAGGAAAAGACCAGCTAGTGAAGGTGAATTAGAATCCAGGAACTGGTTTGCTGAGTTGGAAAATGAAAAAGGGGCATAGCAGGCTGTAATGAAGGAGGGAGGGCAAGGAAAAAGAGAAGAGCAGCTAGTCCTGTAAGAAGAGGAGAAAGCCAATGGAGATATGCAGAGTTCAGAGCCCCAGGAGGATACAGGATGACTTGCAGAAGATTGCAAAAAAGAATAACGGGCAAGAGGACTTGCAGCCAGAAAGAACAGGAGGAAGTATGGAGAATCAAACCATAACCAGGAAAAGGCAGGTCTACATGATTGGGAACTCCCTACTAATAAGAATAAACAGGCCTGTCACCAGAGCTGATCTACAGAACAGAAGCGTAAACAGTCTGCCAGGAGCTAAGATACAGGATGTGGACCTGAGACCGAAGAGGATCCTAAGGGGAGTAGGAAAGAATCCACTGATTCTCCTTCACATGGGAACAAATGATACTGCTAGATTCTTGCTGGAACATATCAAGGGAGAGTATGCCAGGCTGGGGAAGATGCTTAAAGAAATGGAGGCTCAGGTGATCTTCAGTGGGATTCTACCTGTCCATAGAGGAGGAGAACAAAGGCGAGACAAGATTATGATGATCAACGGATGGCTTAGGCAGTAGTGCTATAAGGAGGGTTTGGGGATGTTTGACCACTTGAAGTCATTCATGGACAGACGACTGTTCCCATGGATGGACTCCACCTCAGTAGGGAGGGAAATAGACTTCTGAGATGGAGGTTGACACAATTAATTGAAAGAGCTTTAAACTAGGAACTCAGGGGAGATGGTTGGGAGATGCTCATGTAATCTCCATACCTGATTCTAACAGTGAGCAGAAGGAAAATCAAGTAAGAGAAGATACAGCAATGGAGAAAAGAACAGCAGTGGGTAGGAGAATAGACATTAAGAGGAAAGATAGAGCCCATACCAATGAAGCTAACAGTCAGGTAGGCAATACTGGCAATAGAATGACTGTACCCAGTCAGGTGAGGAACCTGGGCAAAGCCAACCAGAAACAACTAAAATGTTGGTACACCAGTGGAAGGAGCCTGAGTAACAAAATGGAGGAACTAGAACTAGTGGTGCAGGAAGTGAAACCAGATTGTATAGGGATAACAGAAACATGGTGGAAAAGTAGTCATGACTGAAGTACACGTATCAAAAGGTATGTGCTGTTCAGGAAAGACAGAAATAAAGGTAAAGATCAGGGATCGGCAACCTTTGGCACACGGCTTACCAAGTAAGCACCCTGGTGGGCCGGGCCGGTTTGTTTACTTGCCGCGTCCGCAGGTTCGGCTGATCGCGGCTCCCACTGGCCGCGGTTCGCCACTCCAGGCCAATGGGGGCAGAGGAAGCAGCGGCCAGCACATCCCTCAGCCCATGCTGTTTTCCGCAGTCCCCATTGGCCTGGGACTGCGGCCAGTGGGAGCCACGATCGGCCAAACCTGCGGACACGGCAGGTAAACAAAGCAGCCCAGCCCACCAGGGTGCTTACCCTGGCGAGCCAAAGGTTGCCGATCCCTGGTAAAGATGATGAAGTAGCATTGTATATTAATGATGAAATAGACTGTAAAGAAATTAGAAGTGATGCAATGGATAAAATAGAGTCTATTTGGAACAAAATCACTTTGGGAAGAAAGCTACTATAGGCTCCCCATTATAGTTCTTGGGGTGTGTTACAGACCACCAGGATCTGATTTGGATATGGATAGAGATCTCTTTAACGTTTTTAATTAAACAAATACTACTGGGAATTGTGTGATTATGGGAGACTTTAAATTCCCAGATATAGATTGGAAGACAAGTGCTACTAATAACAATAGGGCCCAGATTTTCCTGTATATGATAGCTGACAGATTTCTTCACAAAATAGTTGCTGAACCAACAAGAGGTGAAGCCATTTTAGATTTGTTATTGGCAAGTAGTGAGGACCTCATAGAAGAACTGGTTGTACAGGACAACCTTGGTTCAACTGATCATGAGTTAATTCAGTTTAAACTAAATGGCAGGATAAACAAAAATAGCTCTGCAGGGTTAGGGTAGTGGACTGGACTGAAGAACTCAAGGATCTGAAGCCTGCATCAGAAGCAAGGGGAAAAGAATCCTAGGGAAGGGTTGTAGACCAAGCAAGCATCTCAAACAGGTGATTAAAAGAAAGTAGAAAGCCCATAAGGAATGAACGATGGGGTGAATCAGCAAGGAAAGCTACCTCTTGGAGGTCAGAAAGTGCAAGGATAAAGTGAGATCTGCCAAAAGCCATGCACAGTTAGACTTTACAAAGGGAATCAAAACCAATAGTAAAAGGTTCTCTAGCCATATAAATAAGAGGAAAAGAAGAAGTGGGACCACTAACCACTGAGAATGGGGTGGAAATTAAAGATTATCTAGGCATGACCCAACACCTAAACAAATACTTTGCCCAAGTTTTTAATGAGGCTAATGAAGAGCTTAGGGGCAGTGGCAGGGTGACTAATGGCAACAAATATATGGAAGTAGAAATTACCACATCCGAGGTGGAAGTCAATCTCCTTCTTTGAGAAGATAACTGATTTTTTTTAGACAAGGGAAATGCAGTAAGTCTAATCTTCCTGGATTTCCGTAAGGCATTTGATACAGTTCCACATGGGAAATTATTAGTTAAATTGGAGACGATGGGGATTAAAATGAGAATTGAAAGGTGGATAAGGAACTGGTTAAAGAGGCAACTACAACGGGTCATACTGAAAAGTGAAATGTCAAGCAGAAGGGAGGTTACTAATGGAGTTCCTCAGGGATTGGTCTTGGGACCAATCTTATTTCACATTTTTATTACTGACGTTGGCACAAAAAGTGAGTGTGCACTAAAAAAATTTGTGGATGACACCAAGTTTGGAGGTACTGCCAATATGGAGGAAGACCGGAATCATACAAGAAGATCTGGATGACCTTGTAAAATGGAGTAATAGAAATGGGATGAAATTTAATAGTTCAAAGTGCAAGATCATACATTTAAGGGCTAACAAGAAGAATTTTTGCTATAAGCTGGGGACTTATCAATTGAAGCAACAGAGGAGGAGAGAGACCTGGGTGTATTGGTTGATCAAAGGATGACTATGAGCTGTCAATGTCATGAAGCCATGAAAAAGGCAAATGCCGTCCTAGGATGCATCAGGTGAGGTATTTCAAGTAGAGAGAGGGAAATGTTAGTACCATTATACAAGGGACTGCTGAGACCTCATCTGGAATACTGTGTGCAATTCTGGTCTCCCATGTTTAAGAAAGATGAATTCAAACTGGAACAGGTGCAGGTGCAGAGAAGGGCTACTAGGATGATCCAAGGAATGAACAACCTGCCTTATGAGAAGAGACCCAAAGAGCTTGGCTTATTTAGCGCAATATAAATGAGTGTGAGGAGAGATAATTGTTCTCTATAAATACATCAGAGGGATAAATACCAGTGAGAGAGAGAGAGAAGTTATTTAAGAGAAGCACCAGGGTTGACACAAGAACAAATGGATGTAAACTGGCCATCAATAAGTTTAGGCTTGAAATTAGGTGAAGGTTTCTAACCTCAGAGGAGTGAAGTTCTGGAACAGCCTTTCAAGGGGAGCAGTGGGGGCAAAAAACCTAACTGGCTTCAAGACTGAACTTGATGAGTTTATGGAGGGGATGATATAATGAGACTGCCTATGATGGTATGTGGCCCCTCAACGACTACCTGTAGAAAAAATCCCCAACTGCTGCAGATGGGACACTAGATGGGGAGGGCTCCAAGTTACTACAGAGAATTTTTCCAGGTGTCTGGCTGGTGGGTCTTGCCCACATGCTCAGGGTTGAACTGATTGCCATATTTGGGGTTGGGAAGGAATTTCCCCACAGGTCAGATTGGCTGAGACTCTGGGGTTGTTGTTGGTTTTTGGGGGGGGGTTGCCTTCCTCTGCAGCATGGGGCATAGGCACTTGCAGGTTTAAACTAGTGTAAATGGTGAATTCTCTGTAACTTGAACTCTCTAAATCATGATTTGAGGACATCAGTAGCTCAGCCACAGGTTAGGGGTTAATTTCAGGAGTGAGTGAGGTTCTGTGGCCTGCAGTGTCCAGGAAGTCAGACTAGATGATCACAATGGTCCCTTCTGAACTTAAAATCTATGAGTGTATGACAAGTGATGTTTGCATCAGAGAAGCCAGAAAGGAAAAGGCTGTAATAACCAAGATGGGTTATGATGAACGTGTGGACAAGCATTCTGAATGCCCGGATAAAGATGGAATTTCAATATGTTGTGGAAGAAAAAATGGCAGGATTTGATTAAATGACCTGAATCACGCCACTAGCTCAAGGGAGAGGAAAATTTGAAGCCTGAAGTGCCTTTGGTTTGTGATGTGTAGTTGTAACATGCAATAAATTCAGAGATACCACACGAGCTATATCATATGAAATCATGTGACCGTGAAAACATTTTGTCCCATTGAAAAAAATTGAGATATTTTCCTATAAATCTCACAAAAATATACAATTCCTATGATACTTGTGAAATTACTGTGGCGTCACCACTTTATGTAGAAGATTTAGGGCATATGGCAGAGAAAACAGTGGTTTATACAAAGAGCATGTGAATTTCTGTAAAAGTTTCTGAGTATAGTATTGACATGGTGCAGAATACAATGATGCAGAAACTACAACACTGTGAAAGGGAGAGTGATTTAAGAGAGTGATTTGGAAGCAAGCACAGTTTGTACGACTGCTGCCAATGCTCTTTGATGTCATCGTAGAAAACGTGTGGCAGGAACCTTGGATGATGGCAAGGCAAGCTGTGTAAGGATGTCACTGACAGAGATGAAGAGAGATGCAGAAAACTGAAAGTGCTAGAAGTCAGCGGTGTGATGCACAGTTACCCCCACAACCATTCAGAAAGAAGATAGAAAAAGGGAAATGGTCTGCCTGTTGTCATTATGGCTTATTGCTTTTAATTTTCTTTTCATGGATAAGATCACCTTTTCTTGATCCATTTAACTATACTGCTACAATCCCAGGTACTTAGTAATGTATTGTGCCTCCCTCCCACTTATTCCTCTAGCGAGAAGGCTCTTTAAGACATTATGCTGCACAGTAACATGCTACTGGGACTTGCAACATTTCAAATGTATATGTTTGCCTGCTAATCTGCATCTAGTCAGTTTATGTTATGTAAGCTGTTTAGGTTCAAGGGTGTTTTAGTAGCATAGCTTATTGGGGACTACATTTTCTCCAGGGTACAAGCCAAGCTCTACATCAAAGCCTGATTGAGCAGAAAATATGTGCTAATGTTCACAGCAGTACTCTATTATAGTATAAGTATGCTTGTAAATATTCACTACATGTTATTACGCCATTTGAACCAAGAATATTGCAGGGTTAAAGGTCAGCCCTAATGCTCTCTCAGGAGGCAGCAGTTTTGAATATAACCAAATGGGATAATGGTCAGGAATACCCAGAGGGGGCAATGTAGCACATCGTAAAGAATTGTGCTGTGAGTTTTAAGTTTTCAGGACAACAAAGATGCCAACGGGATGGCTCATAAGCAGTCATTATTAATGGAATGACAAGGCTAATGTTAAGCAGGATGTCTTTACTATAATAAATCTTGTCCCTGTGCCATTAGTAGTCCTTACAACTGCAAATAGCAGTTAGGTTATAACCTAACATGGCAGAATTTTATCCTCTCAATCTCTAATGTATTTTATAATG
Source organism: Trachemys scripta elegans (assembly GCF_013100865.1). Lineage (NCBI taxonomy): Eukaryota > Metazoa > Chordata > Testudines > Emydidae > Trachemys > Trachemys scripta. The sequence continues at coordinate 101,939,074 of NC_048304.1, read as the reverse complement.
CTGTTAAAGTCAGGAATAGCAACTGTTTAAGCTCACTTAATCTATGAGAAGTTTAAACACGAATTTTAAATCCAAAATCTGCTTTGATATTAGTTTCTTTTAATTAAATAGAAGATCTGTTTAGAAGTAGACCTTTTAAAATGTACACTGTGCTGTATTAGAAGGTGGGAGGAACATTGTTGAATTTAAAATGTTAAACATTTTCCTTCAGATATAACTCTTGAATTCCTGGGAAAAAATAGGTGCTTTTTTCATTTTAATAGAAAAATTGTTTCTTTTTATTATATCAATCTTCTATTGTTCTAGTACTCTTATTATAGCAGTCTAAAAAGGAAAATTCAAACATTATTCTTTATATTTTAAATAAGCATTTTTATAGTTAAAGATTCTCACTTTTAAAAAGGCTCTCTTTTTAAAACTGTGGGTCAGATTCTGATCTCAATACAGTGATGTAAAGCCAGAGTAAAGAAAATGGAGTTATTACAGAATTACACCAGTATAATAAACTCCGAATCTGGTCCAAAGGAATTACAGTATTTTCTAAATCATTCTTCAAAATGATTTACAGAGCGCGCATACCCAGGTATGGGTATATATATAATAATAATTTTCAAAGGTTAAAAACAAATACATTACTACAGCACAGCAATAATTCACCTTAATGTATCAAGTGCAGTGAACTTAAATACAGTACATGAAATGAAACATTCAAATGGAAGCTGAATTTTAGCAAAAATTGTTGAAATAATTTTTTAAACAGCTTTACTGCAGGGCATCCATTCCACCTGCTTTGCTAGTTTTCTCCTGACCTTCCACTGAAATCTATAGAAATCAATGGCTCATCAATTGTAACTAGTACACCTGGCAGCATTGTAAGGTGCACTTTGCTGGACTAACCTGGTATATTAGTCAGGAGTCAAAACGTTATTCTACAATACGATAATATGTTTCTGAAATCTGCCAAAAAATAATACTCAACTTCTAATACAAACTGAAAAATCTGCAAAATAAGAGAACCAAAATGGCTCTTCCTCATGCTGATAAAACTATAATCTGATGTTCAGAATGAAATCATTACATCACACAATAACTTTGACTGAGAAGACTGAGAAATCTTTTGTTCTTCACCGGAACAACCAGTAGGATCAGAATACCTGCAAGCTAAAACCAGCACCTGAATACAAAAGGCTAGATCCTCCACTCCACCCCATCCTCTTTGCACACCAATTATCACGAGCCTTGTTGCCATATGGCAGTGAGATTGCCTCTGCCCATCAAAAGTGGAGAAGTCTGAGCAGCTGAGTTAAGCCCCAATCCTGCAACCAGGAAAGCGCTTAACTTTACCACACTTGAGGAGTCCCACTGAATTCATATCAGATTATTCACAATTTAAATTTAAGTATGTGCTTAAAGTGAATCAAGGGACTAACTGTGGATCTAGCATTATGTTCCCTTTGAATAGAGAGCTGCCTTCCTGGCTGCCTAGTCCAAAAAACATCCACAACCTAACAATCTGGGAGCAAACTAGACTCTGGACAGACCCCAAAATGTTGAAATTGTAACTAGAGATAGCCCAAATATACAGTTCAGATACAGATTATTCCCCAAGGTAGAGGATGTTCAGAGCCACAAAGTTGGCTCAGCCCAGTTGTGACATTTTAAATCCAGATCTGAATCCAAACTTCCTTAAAGTTTGGGATTGTTCAGGCCTGGGATATTGGTTCATGTACATCTCTAGTTAAAATAGCCTATGATTTCAGTTACATAGATAAAATAGTCTAGTGCAACATTTTTTTTTTTTTTATTTTGGACAAGTAACAGCAACCCCTGCTCTTAAAACTAACAAACAAACTCAAATCAACCCATACCACAGAGAAACTTCAGTCCAGTTTGAATTTTGTATAAAGAATAGTTACCTTATTCAGAAGGTTTGGTTTTCCATGACATTGCAAGGAATGTCTAATTATTTTTTTTAAATTCTGAAATGTAGCCTGTTGCCTTGCCAGCTGTAAACCACAAGGGCAAAAAACATTTGACATGGTTACTGTAAGCCCAGATAGTTACTAGGTCACAGTTTTAGAACTAAGAGATTTTGGTCATATTTGAGAATTCTCGGGTATATTTTGCAGCACAAGCAATTGTGGATTCAAGTTTTTGCAGTACAGTAGGCTGTACTTTGGCTTACTTGTTCGAAAGATAATAATGGTATGCTATTTTCCAGAGGACAGTGAGTATTAATTCTCTATTTAATATGCTTCACCTTCATCTTTGCAAATTCATTCATACTTAGAGTGAACCTAAATGAACCTCTTCAATAAATAGAACTATATAATTGGTTAGATGTACTGACATTATCTGAGCATGGGGGTTCACAGAGAGATATGCCTTAGACGAAGTGAGTACAGCTTCAACTCAATGAAAAGATTGTGTGGATAGAGTAATTCTATTGACTCTTTGTAGTCAATACCAGCACTGCCACACAAGAAACTGACTTCTTTCAACTATAAAAACACTTTTTGAACAGGATACATAATTAACCCCTCAACTACTAGGATTGGGATCATTTGCTTTCTTACTATAAACAGAGTGTTTGTGACACTCCAATGCTCTAGATATCTAACATCTTTATCAAGAGGGTACATTAACCTAAAGTTGTGTAGATAAGAAGTAGCTCTGCTGTGCCTTAAAGCAAGTTGCATAAGACTCACATCTGACTACACACTTCCCCCTACTCATACATCATTAAAACAATATATTGAACACCATTATGTCCAATATATTGGATAATGTATAAAAGCTTCATTTACACATGACAAATCGACATTAAACATGGGAATTGTACTAATATATACAAACAGTACCCATCTCTTTTTTTTATCCCAACAGCATGTGTAGGTATCATAGTCCTGGAATTAGTAACCCCCGTGCCAAGTAAAAATAACCTTATGGACTGAGGACCGAATTCATCACTGAACCACTGCTGAGCTGAGCTCAACACAGAATCTGAGTTAGAGGGGGCTTTGTAACTCCACTATGCTGGAGGTGCCAGGGCGGTATCCTAAAGGCTGAAGTACCCCTTCCCTTCCTAACCACCAGACTATCCTGCCTCCTATCTGTACAGACTGCCACAGAATTTGTCCCTCATCATGGAGAGACCAGTTCTTGATTCTCTTGCATGCCAACGGTACTCAAATAATGGCCAGCACATCATTTACACTATCCACACCAGTAAGGCCTCTGAACATTATGCTTTCTACATACCTCTCAATCTTCTAAACATAACGTTTCAGATTTTTACCACTGGCCTTTGATTTTGCAAATACAATTTGGCACCTGCAAGTGGTTGCAGCTGCACAGAATTGCAGGTTTAAGTATTAGGAGTGAAATATCTAATTACCTATTATAGGAGGGAAATGAGGGTGAAATGTTCATTGACACAAAACAGAGGGAAGTTTAGGGACTGAAATGAAAATTTGACCCTAAATGTGTAGCAGAGACCTACAAAGGTAGAACAAAGGGCCCAAATTGGCAGCAGTCACTTTTTCCCATGCTCACATACAACTGTGATGATACACCATTAGAAAGGATACATCTGTGGGCGCAGATTTTGCACAGCCTTACATGTATGTGCAAAGGGGAGGTGTGGCACAGAGGACTGCACAAGGCTAGAAGCTATAGTAGTACTAGTGTCTGCAAAGTGAAGAATTGCCACCTTTCATGGCTTTATCCTGAGTTTAATAATAATTTGTGCTATTCTTAAAGCCTCAGTTTCTGGAGTCATGGGATTACATGAGACTCAATTTTCATTATAAGGATAGCAGGTAGTGACCCCTATTTTAAGGTTACCTAATACTTTCCAAAAGATTCTTGCAGCCCTTTTTCAGAAGATTCCCCCATTTCTGGAGAAAAGGAGAGGGAAAAAGCAGAGCTGGATACCCTCTGTTACCTGCCAGGACACAATATATGGTCTCAGCAGCCCACACCCTCAAGGGGCACCAGAGGAGGCAGGACCCTACCACCTTCCAAGGGGAGCGGAGGGAAAAGAAAGCCAGACTCCCCTTAACCACTTCATAGTCTAGCTGTCAACTGTGGTCCACCTCATCCACAGAGCCAGTTATCTCATCAAAGGAGGCAACCAGACCTGTCTGGTTTTAAGATTAAATTAGATAAATTTATGGAGGGAATGGTTTAATGGTAAAACATAGTAGTCAAGGAAAACCAAGAAATGGTAGGTAAATTGTATAATGGCTGACAGGGGTCAGGCTGGAGACTCTTGCCTATATGCTCGGGGTCTTACTGATCGCCATATTTGGGGTCGGGAAGGAATTTTCCTCCAGGGCAGATTGGCTGAGCCTCTGGAGGTTTTTCGCCTTCCTCCGCAGCATAGGGCAGGGATCTCTAGCAGGAGGGTTTCTGCCGATTGAAGTCACCTAAAACAGGATTGGGGACTTCAACAGCAGAGTCCAGGGAAGGGGTAGGGACGGTTTTATGGCCTGCAGCATGCAGGGGGTCAGACCAGATGATCATAATGGTCCCTTCTGACCTTAAAGTCTATGAGTCTATGAGTCTATGAATTAGGTTAGTCAGGCACGACTTCCCCTTGGTGAATCCATGCTGACTGTTCCTGATCACTTTCCTCTCCTCTAAGTGTTTCAGAATTAATTCCTTGAGGACCTGCTACATGATTTTTCCAGGGACTGAGGTGAGGCTGACTGGCCTGTAGTTCCCCGGATCCTCCGTCTTCCCTTTTTTAAAGATGGGCACTACATTAGCCTTTTTCCAGTCATCCGGGATCTCCCCCGATTGCCATGAGTTTTCAAAGATAATGGCCAATGGCTCTGCAATCACATCCTCCAACTCCGTTAGCACCCTCGGATGCAGCGCATCCGGCCCCATGGACTTGTGCTCGTCCAGCTTTTCTAAATAGTCCTGAACCATTTCTTTCTCCACAAAGGGCTGGTCACCTCCTCCCCATGCTGTGCTGCCCAGTGCAGCAGTCTGGGAGCTGACCTTGTTTGTGAAGACAGAGGCAAAAAAAGCATTGAGTACATTAGCTTTTTCCAAATCCTCTGTCACTAGGTTGCCTCCCTCATTCAGTAAGGGGCCACATTTTCCTTGACTTTCTTCTTGTTGCTAACATACCTGAAGAAACCCTTCTTGTTACTCTTAACACCTCTTGCTAGCTGCAACTCCAAGTGTGATTTGGCCTTCCTGATTTCACTCCTGCAGGCCTGAACAATATTTTTATACCCCTCCCTAGTCATTTGTCCAATCTTCCACTTCTTGTAAGCTTCTTTTTTGTGTTTAAGATCGGCAAGGATTTCCCTGTTAAGCCAAGCTGGTCGCCTGCCATATTTACTATATTCTTTCTACACATCGGGATGATTTGTTCCTGCAACCTCAATAAGGATTCTTTAAAATACAGCCAGCTCTCCTGGACTCCTTTCCCCCCTCATGTTATTCTCCCAGGGGATCCTGCCCATCAGTTGCCTGAGGGAGTCAAAGTCTGCTTTTCTGAAGTCTGGGTGCTGCTCTCCTTTCTTTCTTGTGTCAGGATCCTGAACTTGACCATCTCATGGTCACTGCCACCCAGGTTCCCATCGACTTTTGCTTCCCCTACTAATTCTTCCCTGTTTGTGAGCAGCAGGTCAAGAAGAGCTCTGCCCCTAGTTACATTTCTAGCCCTTATAATTGTGAGGCGCAGTTTGAAAATGTGCAGCATAAAGAAGCAAAAACCAAAAGGCAAATAAAAAGATCCCATATTTATTGTTTTTTAAAAACTCTTGATTTTAATCCAATCTTCTGAATTTTGGGTCTGACTCATAACTTTTGAACACATGGGGTTGGCAATACAGAAAGTGGACAAGGAAGGGGGAGGGTATGGACCCATTCCTCCTGCACTGGCCAGTGAAACTGGCCCTATGTGGACAGAGGCACAATAATTAGCTTTATAATGCTATAACTTAGTCCTTTCTGATTTCCTTCCTGCAATAATTGCTAAGTACCTGAAAATCTGAATTTATCTAGTTATTTTTATTTTCATATCAAATTTATAAAATGTCCCACTTAATGTGCATTATTCTCCCCCGCCCCCAATCAGGCAATTGCCTCACAACTGGAATCCTGAATGTGCCTTCTCCCAGGTTCTTCACAGCTTCCTTCTGCCTCAATGCTTCCCCCAATTCTTTTTTCTCCCCTCCTTGACACATTTATTCTCTGGGGAAGAGAACCCCAGGAAAACTGTGACAGTCAGGAAAAGGATGCAGTGATTGCAGCCAGAACCACAATAGTGGCTAGGCAGCAAATACAAAGCATGCAAATGGGGGAGGGAGAGGGTAGAGCTGCAGAGCACTTTCGATTTCCCACCCAAATGCAGAGCACTCTGCAGAATACAGAGTGCTTAAGAGGTCTGCTCTCTGGTGAGGTTCAACATTAAGATGTGACAAGCTCCTCATATACACGAGTATAAATTATATGCAAAGTCTATAGTCTTTGTTCTGACAAGTGTCCAGAGGGAAAATGCTTTAGATAAAGCTGTAGCTTTCTATGTCATAAGGGTAGGGTGGGTATCATGAAGATTTTATCAAAGGAGTTGAGCACAGGAGCACTAGAAATCCCAGCATTTCCTGTGTCTGCATCTTTTCCCCACTCCAATCTGTTGCCTTATTTCATTGCCATCCTGTCCAATCACCAGCACCACGGTAGCCTTTGGGGGGCTTTCAGCTATCTAAATATATAGAGAAGTAGTAAATCACCATGTTTAAACACCAGCACTACCCCTGGTCCAAGAGTTGACATAGTATCCTCAGACTGGATTTATTGGGAACACTTTCATGTCAAAGGAGGAGTCCAACTGACTGGGTGGGAGAGGCTCACCTTTCTTCTGAACTTTAAAGTCTCACAATGACAATAGTTAAAAAGAAAGGACAGAAAACTACTTCCAGCAAGGGAGCTAAATAAAGAAAGAAAGTCTTGCTATTGGGGTCTGGGATTAATCCACAGCTGAGTACTATCCATTCATATATCAGCATCAGTATATACATGCCTCCTGGAAGAAGATTGTTCATGAATAATGCAGGTTTGTGTAGATGTGCTGGTCTGGAGGAACAGCACTAGGGCTGAGAGCTAGGAATTCCTAACAGCTAATCTCAGCTGAGACTAACTCATTGCACAGCCTTGGCTCTGTCACACCTCTGTCCCAGTCTCTCTAGCTGTAAAATAGGGGTGGTATTTATCTACTTGACATGAGCTGTTAGCTAACATATGTGTCGCGTTCTGCAAGTATAAAGTGCTTAATATTATTTGATATGGATGCAGCAAAGCAAAATTTTGACTGACTGAAAAACAATAAGAAAGACCACAGAGAACATTTCCAAATAGCTCATCTGTTTGGCCAGTAAAGAGTAGCTTTGTGCCACAACCAAAATATAACAAGATCATGAGTCAGTCATTCAAACACTAAGATCAGAAACCCATGCAGTAGTTAAACAATAATATAATTAGTATTAGTGAATTCAGTATTGTGCCAACCAGAATTTCTACATATCAGACCAAATTCAATTAGTTCACTCATGCCAGCAGTTTGGCATGGAACTACTCATGTGTGTAAACCAAGCCAGATTTAGGCCTACGATATTATTAAAAATAGCTTTAAAAAAACCACGTGACTTCATTTTCAAGAAAAACATATCATCTCACAGACAAACCTAGTTTCTTCTGATTCTATGTTTTTCAAAATTACACAACAGGACTCTTATTTTAAGGCCTCTCAATGGAAGCTTTCAATCTATCTGCCTAGGTACTTATGTGGCTCTTACCATGTTGGTCCTGTCTAGGACCAGAACCAAAATTATGGAAGCTAAAAGCATGTGTGTGTGTTGGGGGAATGGGAAATAAACCCACTATTACCATCATGTGCTTTAGAAAGTTATAAGCCCTGATCTTGTGTTGAGTAACATGCAAATAGACTCCTGAATTCATGTGGTACTAACTTCTGTGCAGGCTAAGGGATCTGACCACATGGAGCACACTGTAAAATCAAAGCTTCACTGAGGTGTGTTTGTGATTCTGGCAAGCCCTGTACTTTCTGCACTTAACAACAGGAACTATGAACCAAAGCATACTGAAGTTAAATAAGACACACAGAGTGGTTGCAAATCTCCATTAATAACAGTTGTCCATTAAAAGAATTCTATAATTCCACAATCAAAATATCCTGTTTTAGTTTACTAAAGATTAACATACTAATTCATTACAGTGATGACCTATGTAATTAGTGAATTTAAATCCCAGTGATATAGGCTAGATACAGGATAGTATGAATTTGAGATTACAGCAATAATAATAAAAACAAAAACAGAAGAGAGGAACTTGGGAAATTTAAATTTTGGCTATCTTGTTGAAAGAGTTTAATATTAAAATAGATTGCAAATAGATTTGAGGACAGTTCTCTTTTACTGGCAACATGCTATCTAATTATTTTGTCCATACATCTACATTAAGCGGTTTAGCAGTTATACAGTAAATTTGGGATTGCACTTTCCCAAAGTGCTGTCACATGATCGTATTTCAAATTAAGCTATATTTTATTTACATAGGATTCCTAAACAGTGACATCAAACCAAAGAAATATGCAAATAAGGCTTAAACATTGAACACAATGAAAATCACCTGGAAATGGTATTACAGAAAAAAAAATCCCAATGATATTAATTAAAATTTGGAAAATAACTCACAGTGGTAACATTCCTATTGACATCAGTGGTGCAGGATCAGTTGCTGTTTGAATTTTCTGAACTTTTTTTGGAGACCCATCACTTTAGGAAAGACAAGGAGTTGTCTCTTCACTCTTGCCAAACCACCTCCCATGCAGGCGCTCTTTCATGTGCCCAAATAGTTGCAGGATCAGGGCCTTAGACTCCAATCCTACAATTTAGCACATGGGACTGCTGCACCCATGCAGGATCTCACTGATGGCAATGCCAGTTGTTATTTTCTACCTGTATTCACAAGCCTCTCTCTGTTTTTACTTTTTAAAAATGGCACCTGCTAGAGTTCTCATCTCGTGCCATCTGACTGTAATTTGTCCTCTTTCTCCTGTTGCTGTTGAGGAATTTATCTTTCTGTGGTTTTGTCTTCCCTCTTTTCTTCCTACTCACTGCTAGTTCCTTCCCAATATCTCTCTTCCGCCATTCAAACTCTACTCCCTCTCATCTCATCACCCCAAATTCCCCTCATCCCAAATGATCATGATCATCCCTCACCTTATGATTCTTTGCCCCTGCTTTCAGATGGGCTCCTCCTCATGATTCTGTCTCTTCTTTAATCTACAAAGCCAGGTTCTGCAACTGATGCAGGAGACAGCTAGCTTCAAGCCAAGCTCCTGCCACTCTTCCCAACTCTGCTTTCAGTTCTGGTTCTGTGTGCCAACTGCCCAAGCTCTACTCACAGCAGGGTGGGTGGAGAGCAGCAGGCACATTAAACCAGCTCTGGGCAAGTGTAGTTGAAGTTCCGATGGAACATAGGTCAGAGATGCAACAGGATGCAGCAACAGAAACTCAGCTGCCACAGAACTGCTGCTGCTTAAATCTTTGAGCTGGCCTAATGGGGTCTGTGCAGTGTCAGCAGGGCTGGCTCCAGCATTTCTGCAGCCCCAAGCAAAAAAAAAAAAGCCGTGATCGCGATCGGCGGCGACAATTGGAAAAAAAAAAAAAGTCGCGATCGGCGGCGGCAGTTCAGCGGCAGGTCCTTCGCTCCTAGAGGGAGTGAGGGACCTGCCGCCCCCGAATTGCCACAGGTGCCATCCCTCTCCCTTGGCCGCCCCAAGCACCTGCTTGTTAAGCTGGTGCCTGGAGCCAGTCCTGAGTGTCAGGCATCTGTGTACCATGGAGGCTACAAGGGAACGATTTACATCCCTGAATACAAAAGCTAAGCCTAGGAGTTCTGACTCCCAGTTCCTCCCTCCGCTCCCACTCCAACTCTAACCACAAGAGCACACAACCCCTGAGCTAAAAGGAAGATATGCTGGGATGCAAACAGGTGGGATGGGGGGAAATCTCTGGATGTATTTGGACATCTTTGTGATGGGCTAGTAACCCTGTACTTTATAACATAGATTGCTGCAGGGTTTTGTGTTTCTCTCTCTCTCTCGCTCTCCCCCTCTTTCTCTCCAAAATATTGAGACGATTTGGCAAGAAATATTGAGGACCCTTTTTATCACCTGATTGTTCACTTGGAGCCATCAGAACCAGCTCCACTTTCAGTGGACCCTAAGAAGAGTCTCTAGAAGCAGCTTTGCTAGGTGGGCACAGTATGCAAATTTAGCACCATCCTTCATGATTTACACCAGCTTTGCAGCTACCCTACATTATACTCCACCTTTCGCAAGTTACATGCTCCCTGCCAAGTAGTTTAGATTCAAAAGTATACTTTAGTTATAGTTTAGCTGCTGAGAACTGAATATGATCCAGTGGGACTACTCCTGTGAGTAAAATTAGCAGGATTTGGACATTCATTACTCCAAACATGATACTAAGTATTGTTTGAGTTTTGCAACACTTTAAATTTGTTTGTATGACCCGTGAAGACTGTCTTTATAACTACAGAAAGGTTGCCGCTCTTCCAACAAAAGGTCAAACTGTATTTCCAAGCAATGAATGTAAACATTACATATTTTACCTTGCGCTGTTTGAATGTTGCAGTTCATATATCCACTTCATATATCCTTATCCTGACAAAGTCGAGCTTGAGTAGCTATTTTGGCTAGCGCATAATCATATTTGCCTGAGAGGAATAAAAACAAAACATTTTCGAATTCCAGTGGCATTTATTTAAAATAAAAACAAGCTAGGAGTAATCTATTGTAGGAAAGTATGGCATTTTAAAAGTATAGTTGGCTACAGAATTAAAATAATTTATTAAATATTAAATACTAGTATAGTAAATTTTGTGTGACTGGCAATTGACAAATCAGAACCTAAGACAAACAAACTGTTGATTAAAAGCTTAGTTAGTCCTTTTCAGCATGCTGCTTATGTAAATGCAATATCAGTATTAAAAATGCGCCCTTAGTAATATTTATCTCAAAACTGTTAAGTTCACCGGTTATTAGATGTTGTTTTAATGCACACAGTATGCCTCCACAATATGGCAATAAGTCCCAAAGACGTATGTAAAATATCTTTTTTTTATCATGTCTAGTTTTGTAGACAAAAGTAATCACTAAAAAGCCACTGGCTACAAAAACTGCAAACAAAATGAACCTTTTAAAAGCTAATGACTTAAGGGTGATTTTACAGACATATAAAGTATGTTAGGGGCTTACACTATTTGTCATTAACACATATTTTGAAAGCTTGGCTAATATAATGTGACACAAAATTAGTCAAACACAATTCATGCAATATTGTTTAATTTTACTCCTCATTTAACGTGGTTTTAAGCAAAATCATTATGTCACATGATAACATTCACTTGAACAAGAAATAGTTTATAATGGTCTCTGCATTTAGAAATGAGTTATTATGAGCTACATGCTGAACACATTCTTAACTATGAAAACTATAAAGCTAATAGCTTAATCATATTTTGACAACATCTACGTACTTTATGCATTATTTACAAGAAAGATATAAAAATGAAACCACTGAATATCTCACACCATACTTCACAGTCATAGTTAACTGGTTAAAAATATAACACATTTATCTTCTAGTGGTTTTACATTTGCATAGGGATATTTGCATACCATGTTGTGATGTGCTCTTAATGTAAAATTTAACCTTTGTACTTTCTCTCTGATGTGTAAGGTATACTCATTAAGTTAAAAATAATGGTAAAAATAGTCTGCTAGTGAACTACAATTCAAGAATGATTCCCTTGAGGAGTGAGGAAAGGTGAAATACGTGTGGGAAAATGTTTAATTGAATTAATTCCTTATTTTCTATATTTTTATTTTTACATTTCAGGGATACAGAGCAATTTGACTGGTATTTGTCAACCATGTGAAGTACACAAAATTTTATCTTAATTATTGAAGCCCCTAACATCCCCTTAATCCTATATGAAAGGAAGGTTACATTTCAACATACAGATGTAAAGCCTGTAAAATGTATGATATTAATTACATGGCCATTTACCTCGCTTTGGGACTTTATAAGAGACGCATAAAGCACAATTTATGTTGTTACTGAACCTTTGGACAAAGTTTATGAGCTTCAGATCTGATCCAATATGCTAAAATTCAGATGATAATTCTGATCTTTAATTTGAAACAAGGCTAATAATATTGACTTCAATATTAAAAAACTGCCTAATTATTTTTCAATTACTTCTCTCTTTATGCACTAAAATATCCTGTTTAGTTCCAAAGAAATACATGAATATTAAGGACCTGAAGAACGTATGATCCACCAGGGCCTCGTCTTATACACCTAGGAATATATATGCAATATACAGTAGTTTAGCAGTTTAAATGCTCCAAAGTAGTTAATAGCTGTACCTTGTATTCCTTCCTTTCCAAAAATTCATCTAAGTACTCCCATGAACTCATACTTCTGCTACTGACTTTGCCAATTTGTTCATACTCTAAAACCCTTTGTGTAAAGAAATTCTGCATGAATTGCTTACATACTGTAATTGGAACATTTTTTTTTTGTTTTCCTTTTTAGGGCATATCTAGTGTTGGTGTTTCTCTACTCTGACCCACCAATGACCTCTAATGTTGACCTCCAAGGACTACTTTCTCTTTTGGTAAGGGATAATTCAGTCTCCTTGGTATGCCTCCTGGGCACAGTCAAAATTATGTCTTGTGATTTTGTGATGTGGACTACTGTCTACTAAGGACTGAACTAATACCACTATATTCAATTAATTCAGGACCTCAGGATGGCCTTGAACTATAGTCCCAGATGGTGAATGACTCTCTCCAGTTAGCTACCCAATTCTCTGTGGAATGTGCACCTTTAGTAAACACTACTATTTAAAAATAGACACAAAGCATATAAAATATGTAAATGTATGTATACATTTCATAAAGTGAGTTACATTCCAGTCTCTAGATCACTTTAGCATAGATAAAAATACAGAGACAGAGAATTCCTGAACAGTATATAATTGTTTTACCATCCTTAACAAACAAGTGATTTGAAAAGAAAATTATATCACCACAGAAAGTTTAAAATAAATAGTAACAGGCTCTATTTCCTGAGTAGCAGTATATACTGAAGAAATGCAGTATTGAACTTTTACTCATTTACTATATCATCTGGACTCCTGCAGTATGTGCCTGTGATTGTTCTTGTAAAGGTTCTTACTGAGGTAAATAAAACTGTAGAACCTTAGGAACATGCTATTATTACCGCACAGAGCTAAGGTGTACAGAACAGGAAATAACTCTCTGAGGGATAAATTACATGTGATGAGGGCCAAAAGAATACAGCTCCTATTTCAGGAAGTCTTCCAGGCAAAAGCAGAGATTTGGCAGTTTTAGCGTTCCTTTCAAGACAATACACGTACACCAAAAACATTATTCTTCACAGAGTACCCCAGAGGCCTTTCCAATCATCTGGATGCTCGTAGTTATTCCATTCCCTCAAATTCAACACAGATCTTCTTTATTAATTTTAATTTGTCATCAATAACCTGACAGGCTCTCTTTCGGCAAGAAATACTGTATTAACTGTTTCACTCACTGTGGCAGCTATTAAAAATGTGATAATGATTAGCAGTAATGAGGTCAAATAGAATAATGTGAGTATAAGTTGCTACCAGCGAAATATATAACACAAGAGGATTTATTATGTTCACTTGCTGAAATGTAATTTAAAAACAGGATATTACCACCTGCTATGCTGGCTCATAGGGTTATCCAGATCATTTAAGCATTTCCTGCTAATATGTTTATTTGCTTCTGGCAGATATTACCAGTACTGTATTTCAAATAACTACAGTTAAAACAAAGTTAATTGTTGCTATCTACTTAATATAAACAAGATTATGTAAACAAATCATTAGATAATTAGCTTAGACAATGATAAATAAAATGATTTGAGCATCAATATTATCTGGAGAAAATGTACAACAATATTTAGGATTGTATGCAATGAATCAATCTTTCTTAACAGTGCTAAAATTGTGATTAAGAAACCTTGTTGCCCCCTAAATATTGTAAGACCAGAGCTGTTGAAATACTGTCTTCAGATATGATAAATCAATAATAGATATAACCTTTAGACACATTGAGTGAAATGTTAAAACTTTGCCAATGCAAGAAATCTACAGATAATCTCATTATTCACCTATAACCTCTAAAAAGATTTAAGATTTAGATGTCTTTATATTACTTTTCAATATGTTGATCTAAATATAATAATCCAAGGGTTTTGACTGTAGTAACACAGAACAGCCTGATAGGAACCTGGATGAAACTGTAGCTCTGCCTGATCTACAAAAGCTTTTTTAGATTGGGGAGATAAGAGTTTAATACAAAAGAAGCTCATTCTCACTTGGCTGAGCTTTAATTTTGAGCAAAAAAAAAAAAAATATATATGGATGCAAGGCCAGATTCTGGCTCCTAGTTACTTTGGTTTAAATCCATTGAAATAAGTGGATATTCTCATCTTTAAACCTGTGTAATGTAGAGCAGAATTTGGTCCGAGGACTTTGAAATTATTATACCTTGTGAAGAACTTGTTTCAAAATTGAAGTTCCTCTTGATAAAGGAGATATCAACTGGATTATTTCTTATGTGAAATATATACTATAAATTGGCTCTTGGCAGTTAATCCCTACATTACAGATTTTTTAAGTGTAAACTGCCTGACTAATATTTTCTATTGTTTGGCCTTTCCATATACTCTTTTGAAGAGTAATAACATATTAATTACAAATGAGCAAAAAGAGAAGTAAAAAGGAATAACAAATGAGTGATTGTTACAGGTAATGTTAGGAGCATAGAATGGATAGATGTTTTGGAAACAAAGCAAAAATATAACTATTTTCATTTTGTCTATTTAAACTAATAGATTTTAATTTATTTTATGCTTCTTTATGCTATCATACTTGCACATGTCTGTTGAATAAATCTTGATATTCCCTGAGAGATATAGAAACTATATTCAAAAATAAGTTCCATATGTATCACTTTAAATTATTGCTATAGAAGAAAGTAGTAAAAAAATAAGAATTTAGAGTAATTGTAGGAGTGTAACCTGCAACTATCATTAATAGTATGATGTAAAGGCTTTCTCTGCCTGCATCTTCCGGTGCATACTAGAGGGGGAACCAGTGTTGCTAGTCATGTCATGAAGACATACAAAGATACCAGGAAAAAAAGATTGCCTAGTTTGACATTTTTGCAATTTAAAGCAGAGTATTTCACCCAAAGCAAGCAGCGCAGGAATATTTTGGACAAAAACCTGTTCACCTCATTTGAGCAAGGAAAGCTGATGGCTCCCTGTTCACAGTGTTCGTCCAAGCACTAGGAACTGAAATAGAAAGATCCTGATCCATAGTTATATTGGGACTGCTCTACTGGCACCAAGAAATTCTAGAGCTAACATTTCTGGTCCTGGCTGGATCACCTCACTACAGGGGGATCCTCTAATGGTGTAGACCTGGCTTAATGGCTCCCATGCCTTCCCCACTCACTCATTGTAGGAGGCAAGGCTACGGTTTCCCCTGCACCCCAGCAATTCCTAGCTGCTGTATGAGCTCATTGGGGTCATTATTAATCAGCATAATTTACCCACCAGGGGACCACCCAAGCACACAGTCAGCCCATGATCCAAGGAATGCAAAGGTCAATAGAAGCCATCATCCCCTTTGCATCATCCCCTTCCCAAGTTACATTTTGTACCCCTCAGCAAAAGCCAGAGATCAATGATGTTATTTGTACAAAATTCAAATGATTGACAATGAGTTTGGGGTGTGCAGGCGTGATAGTTGAATCCCGACTGTTAAACACTGCACGTTAAACACTAAACATTGTGAATAAAAATCCAAGATCTTTGCTTTCACCATAAGAAAACAATAGCTAGACCTGTGTTACTGGAGGAAGTCACTAGAGACTACTCTGTCTAAACACTTTTTTTGTATAACCATACCAGTTAGCTTTCCAAGGTTACTGTTTGCCTGATGTAATAACAACACAGACTTTACATATCAGCTAAATTTGAATCGATGATAGGTACAATGTTTGTAATTCTACATCAAGCAGCACTTGTATCTGGCATTTATTTGTGTTGTTGCTTTGGCAGGTTCTTCCAGAGATTCTTCTCATCTGACATGTCAGGTCTACTATCAAAGAGGAATAGTGAATTCACTTTTACAGTTAGGCAAGCTGAATGCTATTACCCATGTATTTGTCACCACCCTGCAGATCCCAGCCTCTAATCTGCCATCTGGATGGATGCTACAAAGTTAAGAGCCAGGGATGTGCATTTCTCAGTAACTACTTGCTGTCACGTATTATTTTAAGGATCCTGTGATTTTCTTTTATTTTGACTAGAAAAAACAAGCCAGCTGCAGTAATAAAAAGGAATATCAAGTAGCTACTTTCTGGCAGATTTTTCACTGGTATGGATACAGTAGTGGTGGGTTTGGGGTTTGTTTTGGGAGGATTGTTAGCAAATATGTACACTGGGATCTAATACTGTAAAGCTGTAGCATGTTCTTTAAAAAAATATCCTTTTTAGAACCTTGCATACCAGTTAACAAAATAAAAAAATGAAAGTATATTTGCATGCCCCTTATTGTACACATACGTTATATATTTATTCTTTAATATTGTCCACCATATGCAATATATTTTTAAAACAAACACAGTATTTAGAAAGTGTTACTGTCTTCCAGTCACCATGGTTCTGATAGTTGTTTTGTATTACTGTAAACATCCTCTGTCATTCTGATCATAAATGTTTCCAGAGAAATAAGGGTGGGGTTACACTTTGGGAATCCTCAGAGCAAAAGTTTAGCTTTGCAAGTCAAAACCTAATTTTCAAATTAATTTATAAAAAATAATGTTTAAAAAACCCAAAGTCACTAGAAATGCATTGAGTGACAACAAACTGGGCCAGATTACTCCCTGGAGTAACTATTTAAATCAATGTAGTTACACCAGGATTAATTATAATTAATTGTTATTTAACATTTTAATATAGTGCCACTGGTGCAAATGGTGCTAAACACAGAGTGATAAAGATACAGTTCCTAACAGCCCAGCCCATACAATCTAGGCTGCATGTGAAGAATTTGGCCTACTATCTAGAAATACTATAAGAGATTTTGCACAACTGGTCAAATGATTTTTAACATCTCTAATGAAGAACATGCCTCTATCTACAGCATAGGTGTAAAACATCCTAACCAGTGGAAAAGGTGCGATACCATGGGGGTAAGCCATGGAGAGTAAATGCAGATGGGCTCTGCACACCATATGCTGTGGAGAAGAATGTGAAGTGGTTCTCTCCACAGCAGCCTTCACAGCTTCAGAGGGGATTTGGAGGCAAGGCAGGGGCATGACCACTGGGTGTGAGAATATGCAGAACAAGCAGCCGACCCCCACTTCTACTAGTGTAAGCACAAGTGCCAGGTATGGAGTGCTGGTACTGGTGTGCTAGGGTTGAGGGAAAAAAACCTGCAAAGATCCCTTATGCAAGAGTTGTGTCTGGATATTACTGCTGCTTATCTGGCTGCTATATAATATCCTCAGTGAATAACTTTTGTTTTTGAAAGATGCTATTGTACCACATTTCATTGTCTCATTTTATTGCTCTACACTGTGTTCACGTGGACTATGCCAGAAATTACATCTGGCCACTTCTGGTGTCAGGAAGACATTTCCTGCTAGTTTGCTCCACCCTAATTCAGCACACACTCAACTTCTATTCTTCCCTCCAACAAGTTTTTGCCTTCCTTGGAAATACAGAGATACATATAGGCATATTTCATGCAGTCTGTGAATTGCTGGGTATTCACTGTTCTATTTTCTGCCTGGGTAGGCCAACAGAGCATGATCCAGGTAAGCAGCAGCATCAAGTGACCTGCCTCTGATAGTGTGCAAGATGGGATCTTAATCACATGAGCATCCTCAGGGTCATCTTATCATATACGCAATGTGCCTCAGGTGACATGTGATCAGGATTTATCACCAAATTTTGTCCGCTAGTTGGATCATTAGCTTCCCCAGCCCGGATACTGATGGGGAGTGCAACATTAATGCTGATCCATGCCCCCCATCCTCAGGGTAAAGCCTCATCATCTGAAATGGAATAGGGGAAAACTGCTATGTGTTTGTACAACACACTAGGTTGGGTCATTGCTAGGGCACGTGTAGCAAGTCCTAGGGCCACACCTTGACAGAGGGAGCTGACCCTACCAAACTAGTACAGAGGAGAGCTGTTTTACAGCACAGACCATGTTTCACAGCCAGAGTGTGGGTGGTGGTGCTTAGTAGTTGAAGCTGGAATCAGGCCTAATGAGCAGAGCCAGAGCCAAGGGTCAGAGCCAGAAACTGGAACTAGGGCTAACGGTCAGAGCTGAAGTTGGAAGCCAGGAACCAGAGCTAGGCAAAGAAATAGGGCCTGTCATAAAAGCGAGCTAGAGACAGTTGCACAGACAACTTCTTGGCATTCCCTCCAGGCTTAGGTAGTGTGCCTAATCGGGGTAGAAGCACTGCCAATCAGGCCCTCTGTGGGCAGCATATCCAGTGATCCTTGGTCGCACAAGGTTCACAGCCCATCAATGGCTCCGCTGCAAGAGCTGTTCAGTGGTGGCGCAGATATTGTAGTGACTCTCAGACTCAGCTCCTCGCCCTGTGGATCCTCACTCTGTATACTAAGACAGCCGTCAGGTTCCCACGAAGCTATGGGTTACCAGTGCACATGGACTTGGGTCTAATTGGCAGGATCTTCCTTCCTGATTTAATTTCAGTAATTGGTTCTTTAACAGGAAAAAGGAAAAATGTGACCTTTCCCTTAGCAATAGGGCAAATGGAACCCATACTGAAATAGTCTGCTTAATATATATGCTTTCCTCATCTCAGATTTTCTCCACAGTTATGATGTTATTTAGTGGATGTTAAGTATTAAATTAAAATGCTTGTACTTTTTGATATTTTGAATTCTATTTTAATAAAAATCCTTCCTTCTTACATTAATCTTGGACAAACATATGTCCCCACTTTTCAATAGATTATTTATTTCATTTAGCTTTTTCATTGAACTAAAGACCTGCTAAAAGGCTTGCTGTTGTTTTTTAGAGGAAACATATATCATGTAATTATTCTTTACTCACAAGATAAATGTTGACCATTTAATTACATGGGGCTCGATTCAGCAAAACCTACTTCCATGCTTGCTGGCCCACAAAAGCCTCTCAAGCCTTCTGGTCTCCACAGCTGTGAAGGATAATCACTGTTCCCCAGGGAAGGCAGCAGACTGCTACATTAGGCATTATGCACTATTCCACTGGTGACTGCCAAAGAAGAAAGGTGAGGAGAATCTGCTGAGCATACTCAGGGATTCCCTCTGAGGAGTGTGTGTGAGAGAGAAACAGTAGAAAAGGTGGGGAAGGGAGAGAGCGAAAGTAGAAAAGGCGGGGAAGGGAATTCCAATGATTTGTTGATGTAATTACATAAGAACCATATACCATATCAGTTACATGGCACTACCTCCTTTGGCGCTCAAATGCTGTCTGGGACAAATTTCCATTTCATATTATTCTCCCAGGCTCTGGACAGGAACAGAGATTTTACTCAGTCACGCAGTAGTTTTCACAGCAAAAAAGATTGGACACAACTCAGAGTTATTTTAAAAAACCTAACAAAACAAATAGAAAAACCTTGGGCATTGGGAAGATGAGTCACTCAGCCTGTGGTAGTTCAAAGAAATCACTACCATCCTGTGGTAGTTCACAGGAGTTCCATATTTCAGATTTGGGCATGTAAATTCAGTGTTGTGCATGCACAAACAGAAACTGTGATGCTAGTGATCAGCACTATTATCACAGTTGTAGGTTTACCTTCAGTTGGCGCTAAGACTTATGCTTTACATTAAACTCTGTTAGATGTATGATTATGGCTGAAACACTGACACAACTTTGTAAACACTCTTGACAATCTCCATAAACCTGAGGACTCTAACTCAATTTCAGCTCAGTTGAACTCAGACTTGAATTCTCCGTCAAATGTGTAAACTTGAGTTCACTGTGTTTATATAGGTAGAAGTGAGCACAGAACCTGGCCCCAAGCTCTTCTAAGGGGTCCATTATAAACTCAGTAGATCTGCTGAAAATTTTCTATCAAGATCTTTGTTTTGTTTATATACAGGAAATGGCTTTTTGACAAAATCACCCCAAAAATCACATTTTTGACATTGTCACCCAAAAATCTATTTTTTTTTTTTTGAAAAAACAAAAACCAAATATCTTTCCTGAAAATTTTACATTTTAGTAGACAATTTTTTCCCATTTTTGGATTTTCATTTCCCCACACAAAAAAGATTTTAAAAATCCAAAGAAAAATCTCATTTTCACTGAAAAAAATCATTTTCCAACTTAGACTGTGGCAACAGCTGGGACCCCAGGCAAGTGGGGTGGCAGCCAGGACCCAGGGCATGGGGTTGGCAGCAGAGCCCCTGGCACAGGGCCAGCAGCCGGGACCCCGGGCGCACAGGGCTGGTGGCCGGGACCCCGGGCAAGGGGCTAGCAACCGGGACCCTGGGGCTGCTGCAGCACTCCCTCACCTCTAGTTCCCGGGCCTATGGTGAATGTTGTGAAGCTGAATATATACATTTGAACATACCAAAAAAATTGAAGAATCCAAGATGAGAATAAATTCTATTTTCAGTATACAGAAACTTTTACAAGTGAATATTTGTATTATGAAATGCATCTTCCAAAGCCAATTTATTAGATGCTAGATATCAACCAGGAACTAGCATATTGGTTTAATAATTAAGCTTGCCATTGTTCACAAGATAGATGGAGAGGAGAAGGAGGGAATAACCATTCTCAACTACAACTCTTTCACCTGTCACCTTTTGCTTCAGAAATCAGCTGATCAGTTAGCTTGAAGTGGGCTGTCAGACTCAGAAGCAGTACACTGAACATAAAGCAATTACAGCACGTGCCATAATTAGCCTTCCCAAAATTATAGACATCTTACTCACAAAAAAAGAAAAAGCAATCCCTATGCTTTGTTTATCTATCCTCTACAGAACTATCCAAAAGATCATTCCTTTTAAGTGGGCACAAGGGTAGAATCTTTGCCTGCAAAAGTAATCTTTTATATATACACACACTAATCTAGAGTTATTTAGCACACAAAAATTCTGCTAATGGATGAAAAGACCGTCTCCTAACCTTTTAAGATTATTTATTAGTAATTTATTAATATAGTTGGAACAAAAATGGCTGTTGTTTTCAGAATTCATTTTTCAGCCTGTAGTCTTATACCAGATGACACTCAGGCTCCGGTTCTTTGGGAATACACATCAAACTCTGGTTCATAATTTATGTAATGACATATACTTGGACACTGATTAGCTACCTTATCAGCCCTGTAATAAAAGAAGCATAACCCCTAGTTTATCATTCATTTATCTGAAGTCATTTTGAATAATATCATAAGATTGTAATGTAATCATTATGCTGTACAGCATGTGTGGGCCAATACACTACACTGTCAGTGTCAGAGGACTGTCATAGTTCATACTACTTAATTTGCTCACTTCTCATACATTTATGAAATTGGAGTCAACAGTCTAGGATAGTAATAATATTCTGGATAAGATACTTACACATATTGTTAATAAGATGTTCAAGGCAAGTGCAAGAAGATGCAAGTCAAAACGAAAGAACTGGTTTTGTGGCTGAACTTAGAGAAAACATGACCTTATAGTCAATGAGTTGATTGAATTTCCTTTGACTTTTACATCAAAAGTACCTAGAGATTGTGTTGATATTTTTTCTAGTTATAACAATTAGGGAAGATGAAGTTTTCTAGCAGAATGCTTAAATCACATGGTGAAAGCAGGATGCTTGCAAGACAATGGGATGCATTATTTCTCCAATATATTTTGTCCAGATTATGGAGTTAATGGTGAGGACTAGTCAGAATAAATGAGAGAAAGTTCTGTATCGCTGACTCTGGTAAAGGTATCTTTTCTGCTGAAATAGAAAATGAAATGCAAAAGAGTGCTGTAAGGACTAGAACACAACAAGATACAATACATACTAAAGTATAGCCTGTATCTACCCTCAGTGTTATTAACTCTTGTGATTTTATCATTAGTCTCATGATATTTAATGTTTTACTTAAAGTCCCAGCTCCTGGAGGCAAGTGATCATATGAAAATTTCAGCTTTCTTTTTTAAAGAAAGTTTCTAGCCCTTATGGTTGAAGAGAAAAGCTTGAAAATGTAACCCTGAAAGAGTCAAAAACAAAGAGAGCTCAAAATTTATTTTTTAAAACAAATTTCATTATTTCTAAGCAAAGCTCATGTATTTTTCATTCCTGACTCATGATTATTGAATATTTGAGGTTGACAGTACTGTATCCCTTAGGAAATCTGTTATAAAGACAGAAAAAATATCCATAGTAAGGAATTTCCAGAATAGAAAGAAAGGCCAAGAGTCTGTGAATCTGATATGATGTCTGGCTGATGGACCAGTAGTATGGAAAGGAGATCACCTCATGTGAAATGTTAACCACTCCCTGCAAAGCTCCTTGTGCACCCCTGTGCTGGAAGCTAAACAGGTGAGCCAGCACTCTGGTCACTTAGACACCAGTCAGCTCCACTGGAGGAAGCAGATTCCAGATATGCAGCTAATTAATTGATCAGTCCGGAAGAGCTGATGAACCAATTGTCATCAGATGAGGGTACTCCTGGGGGAATTCTACACCACTGTGCATGTGCATAATTAATGAGCCATGCACATTTTAAATTTTTTGTGCAGAAAAAAGCTTCTGCCAGAAAGTTGCTGCAGTTCCACCTTTTGCCCACCAGAGGGTGCTATGATGCTAGAACAGAGCAACATCAGCAGAAAATAACTTTGGCTGGAAAGTTGCTGCAGTTCTTCCTTTTGCCCACCCGGGGTGCTATGGTGAATGAACAGAGCAGCAACTCCCAGCCAGCTAGGGAAGAGAAAGAGCCTGCCTTCTTCACAGCACCTGTGAGGCCAGGTCAGGAAACAGTGGCTATGGGGAGACAGACAGTGTGGGGCTGCTGGAAGATCAGACAGGCTCATAAGGGTTAGACTGGGGCAGGGGCTGAATGCAAGTGGAGGTGATGTGCCACAGGCGGGAGGGAGTTGCAGGGCCACATAAGGACAGGGGGTGGCTGAGTGGGGGCACAGAGACACATGGAGACAGGGTGAGGGGGTGGAGGGCCACATGGGGATGGGGGGAGTGGGTGGTGGGGGGGACATTTGGACAGGTGCAGATGCGCCTGACTGAATGGGAGAGGCTAGGGGTCAGCCAGGGTCTGCTTGGGGGAAGCTCCCTAACACTCCCTCCCCATTCCCCCCAAAAACCTGTTCCATACTTTTCCCACCCATATCCAACAACCCTCCAAGTTCACACACACGCTCCTTCCCAGCAATTACTTCCCTTTCCCTTAGCTCCTCTGTTACCCCTGACTCCCCAAAGCCTTTGCACTGCTTCTGAGGGATGCAGGAAATACAGTTCTGTATTGTAGTTTAAATGAATTATTACTAAGAGTTCCGTATTAATATGCCTAGTAAGGAATCTATTTGTAAAAAAAAATTCCTAAATCTTTTTTGTTGTTGGTATTGTTACAGACATACTTGCTGACAGGTATTTTTTAAATAAATGACCAAAAATCATTGAAACTGGTGAATCATCTTGTGATTATATTGTGTTATTTTGACAAACTATGCAGAATTTTGCAGAATTTGAAAATATTGTGTGAAGAATTTTTAATTTTTTGGTGCAGAATTCCCCAGGAGTAGTTGAGGGGTATAAAAGATGACATACAAAAGAAGTAAGCTGGGAGGACCTGGCTAAGTGGAGCCCAGTATGTGCTGAGATCTCAAGGAAGGGAAATGTCTGATCCTCCCTGGCCCTGTGGTTAAGGGCAAGAAACACTGTAAATACTTTGCTGCATGAGACTGTATTGGTGTTGGTGATGGGAATATAAATATATTCACATAAAGTTGCTAGCTACTGATGGAGTCTGAAAGCCTCAGAGGATGGGGATGGCCCCATTCTGCTCTCAGTTACATGAAGTAAATCTGGAATAATTCCACTGAAGTCCATGAAGTTACTCTGGATTTTATACTATGTGAAAATGAGGGCAGAATCTGGCCTATTGACTTAAATATCAGTTGACACAGCTCAGTACTTTACAGAATTAGGCTCTAAGGTTGTAATCTAAGTATTTGACCTTTCAAGCCTTAATTTTATGAGTTTGGTCTTATCACTGGCTTTTTGTGTTCTATGGTAGTGTATGAAGTGACAATATCAGAGAGCAGAAGAGCAAACACTAGCTTAGCATAGAAGAATGAGAAAACTGGCTGTAGAGCATTTCTAGGATTTTTCACTCAGGCTCTTCCTTAAACACACTGAAGATATAGTAGTGAAAGGGCTGTGATCTCGAATGCAGAATCCCAATAGATCTGGCACTAGAATAAAATGAAGAAGGCCAGAAGCCCCAGTGGAACGAGGGGTGCTGTTGCAGACCCACAACTCTGAAGTGGGATTGATGGATAGAAAACTCTGTGACAAGTGGCACTAAGATAATGATCGTTGGGCAGCATGAGCTATTACAGTATGATGAAAAAAAATGCAAGATTAATGGTCTTGAACAGTGTAACTTGCTTAAATAATGGAAAAGGAACAGAATTAAATCAGTATAATAATATTTATTTTAAGATAGGTAAGCAGATAAAGAAAACAGTGAAAACTACATTTTTTCCCAGAACATAATATTAGTTTAATGGAACTAATACTGCCTACACATTATTACTGAGTAATAGTGTCCTAACAGAAGCAGTCAAAACACCATTACTAAGGCTTTTTTAAAAACAGAGCAGGGAAAGTATTATAAAATGCACTGTAAGGAACAATCCTGCCTAACAGTGTGATGGGCAAGATGACTTAATAGGTCTTTTCCATCTCTGGTTTCTATGACTATGAACACAAATTTAAATACTATGCTCTAGACTGTTACTCCTCTTCTGTCAAAGATAAATAATTACTCTGATGAAGAATTAGATGATACGCTTACTGTTAAACAATTAAATTAGTCTGTAGCATTTTTTTTGAATGTAAGACAATAAAAACAAATTAGTTAATCATCAATCTTATATCCAACTGTTATTCATGAAGAATTTAATACCATTTAGATTTTATTTCCAACAGAATAAAAGCATATTCCTTACTGTCTTGTTTCACCACAACTTCGTTGGCAATCAAAAACTCTGACAAATCTCAGCATTCACCTTCAAGATTTATGTAATAAAAACAATATTCACAATACAGTATACCAGATTATCTCTTCATAAATACCTAATACAGTCCATGAAAGAGTGGTAGAATGATCAGCATCTTGTGATATGCTAGAATGTTATAATTACTGTAACTATCACACTGTGAACATTTGTTTTGTTAATATTAGATGTGTGATGAAGATCAAATCATAGTAAATGACAGTGATGGTATCAAACCTGGGTCAGAAGCAGATGATGCAAAATATAAAAGGGGACTGATGCACTGAACAGCTGGAATATCTAGGATGGGTAACAGCATGCAAAAGTAGAAATAAACCTGAAATACTGGTCTTCATTTGAGCAACACATGGTACATAAAACAAGTCGGGGCACATCTGGAAGGACAGACATTTAAATATGATTGAAATGTATATATTTTTGCTTGGAAAAAATAGAACATGCAAGAAGCTGTTCACATGTAAAACTGACTTTTACTATAATGTTAAAATAACTAATGCAGAAAGTAAAAATAAGCAAAAGGAAAAGGTATCAATGTGGACAAAGATGTCAAACTAGTTATTAAAATAATGTGTTACTAAAAATGGTAGATCTGCTCAAATGAACGATATCAAAAAAATCATGCAATTTGGAGTACTGAGCAAAGTTCAAAATGAGAGGATATGGTTAGAGGGAAAAGTGTTTCTTTCTGACCTGCACAATGGTTCACTTCAAAGCAATTCTACTCTCCATAACATACAGAAAATTCCCATTGACAATTCCAGTGATGTCAATACCAGTGATGGAAATTACTTAATGATGTCTGATTGTTTTAGGATATTACAAATATTTCATTTAAAATGTTATATGAAGTGGAGAAGTGTTTTCACATAGTATGATCTTTCCAAATGCTGTGCTGAATATGAGTGCAGCTTTGCTTCAAAGCAAATTCATCCCTTAAAAAAAAAGGCTCTGGATGGTGGAAGACTGCAAAAGGCTGTTCAAGGGCAGGTAGCCAAATTAGAAACTGTTTCAAATTAAACTGAATCAGACCTTTTATTGCTCACTCTCTGCAAACATTTATGCAACAGCTCTGTTTTTCTGGATATTTGCAAAGAGTACATTTCAAGCATGTATCCAAGATCGAATATGTTTTGTAACGATTTGAAATTAACTTTAGGCAGATGCGGAAGTAGGTTGTAAAAGACAGGTCATCCAGTGAGGGAGCAGAAACTAGACCATATGATTTAGACCAGGGGATTGTAAACTGTGGGTCAAGACCCCAAAGTGAGTCACAACCCCATTTTAATGGGGTCACCAAAGGCTGGTGTTGGCCATGAGCCCAAGCAAGTCTGAAGCCCAAGCCCAAGCCCCACCACCCAGGGCTAAGGCTACAGGCCCTCCACCCAGGCAGAAGCCTTTGGGCTTCAGCTTCCCCACATACACACACATATGGGGCGGTGGGACTCGGGTGACTCGGTCTTCGGTCCTCCCTCCTGGGGTCATGTTGTTAACTTGTTGTCAGAAGGGGGTCACAGTGCAATGAAGTTTGAGAACCGCTGACTTAGATGTTTCTATGCAAAAGTCTTCGATAATGTTATTTTTCTGCGTGAGAGGCACAAACACTCCACCTTCCTATCTTATCCACTATGTAAAAATAAACAAACAATAAACAATAATAAATTTGACTTTCCTAAAAACTGGATGCAAATTTTTCCTTAAATAATAACAATATTTTTTTACATTTATATAGCACCTTCCCTCTGCAGATCTCAGAACACTAAAAATATTTAGGAAAAAATTGTACCACTACCACACACCTTTGTGTAGGGGAAAATGCAGAGCTCCAAAGGGAGCATTAAGAAGGTGCAGTGTGAATGATGCATTCACTCCCCTACATCACTAGCAAACTGCACTGGTTGGAGTCAAGGTGGGGAGAAGTTCAAAGCCCTAAATCCTGCCTTTCCCTGCCTCTTTTTGAGTAGCTGGTAGAAGCAGAAGGATTGCAACTCTGGCCACTATCTTGGCAGGAGAAAGGGTCCTTCCCAACCCTCACTAGAACAGAGCCACTGGCAAGGCTGCGATGAGTTTTTTTCTCCCTCATGTATTCTGTTATCGTCTCAAATATTATATTGCATTTTTATTTACAATTTTCAAATCGGGTTAAGCACCTGTGTTTTTAAATGGAACATAAAGCAGGTGTGATATAGCATTCTTTCAAAGCACTGAAGGCACATTCTCGGCACCTACTTATTCTAATTTTGCTTTCCTCTGATGTCATGTTTTAATTCCATGCTAAGTATTCTGCTCTTTTTGAAACTATGACAAATAGGAAAAAAAAAAAACATGCTTGAAGTTTTTCCAGGATCTATTCATGTACATATGGCTCTTGGGGGGAAAAGGCAGGTATCTGCTTACTAAATTAATGGCACACTGCATAAAAGATAACAATGCAGCATTAAATGTGCTAAAAAACATTCTATACATCCATAAAGCTTTTGTACATAATTTCTCTGAGTTCAGCTATGGAACTTAAAGGCTCATAGTCCAGGAAGGCCAGCCAAACTGTTCATGGTTCGGAGAGCGCTGTAAGCCTATACATAGCAAGGAAAAAATAATTGAAATCTTTCCAAAAATGCAAGCATGTAAATTACTCGTCCTGAAAACATGGATACTGCTGTAAATATGCTGTATAGTGACATGGTCAAGTACCTCAAGACCTCAAATTTTAATTACCTTAACAATCAGATCTTCTTTTAGCAATTGTGCTTCAGTTTTACTGATACGTTTTGTTATAAAATTACTCCCACCAGCTCTGACTAATTAGAAAACAAACTGAAATAAAACAAATTGCCGTTTTAATTTAGGTCACAACATAATCAAAACTGTGCAGAGTGCCCTCTGCAATAGCGGCAAACATTTTACTTTCATTTAACGTTATAGCTGCAACTTTGTAAAGTCATTCCTAGCTATTTTTAAATTAGCAGAACAGCCCAGCAATGCCACTATATTTGAGAATTTGTTAGCATTTCCCTTATAATAGCCCAGCTTTTAAGGATCCTGTAACACTTTCATTTATATTTATACTGAGGGGAAAATTGGCATATAAGTTAACAAATCAGACACATTTTAAAAAAGGTTTTTAAATACTACCTTTGACATAGAGATGTGCAGAATATACAGATCTTTAAAATATAATCTCTCTTCTATACAGTTCTACAGTTAATAATGTAGCTCAGTTGTGGAAATAAAATGCCTGGGTCTCAATTCTCAGATCTGGCCTAGATGCACTCAGTGCAGAACCTAGTTTTGGGGCTGTCCAGGGGGAACTTCAGCCCACCACTATTTCAAAGCAGCCTGGCCCAAAAGTGTGCTCTGGTAGCCAGGAATAGCTGGAGTACACAGGTGCAATAGCCACTCACCATTTTCCCAGCCATGCCCCCGTATAGGGGACTGAAATGGTGGTAGCACAGATTCACTAAACTGGCTCTGCAGGTCTACATGTCCAAGGATTCCTTTTATTTGGGGTAATTCCTAGGTAGCTGATTAAGCTCCTTTGCACCACCAGAGTTTCACAAAGGGATTGTATGAGACCTAAGAACTGGGCCCTGGCCAAGCAACATGATTCTTTGTTAACATGTAAGGAAGCTTCTTCTCCAGAAACATGTAGCTACCACTTGAGCAAATAGAACATCTCCATCAGCTATTGGCAAGAATATTACTTTTATTATATCCTGTTTTCAGACCAGCCACTAAACAATTTCAAACTGAGCAGTAGTCACTATGTTACATGGGGCACTAACTCTTGCCCCCCCCTCCCGCCTCCAACTGGCTTTTATGTGCAATCTCAAGAGTACTACTCTGTGTTGCTTCAGTGCATCATTCCCAGAGCAGCCTTGACACAAAGCCAAAACTAACACTTGAAGCATAACAAAACCACACTTGCCCCTCACTTTTCAAAGAGTTGCATAGGTCAGGATTTAGCTACTCAACTCCCATCCATTTTAGAAGAAACTATGTGGCTTAACCCTATCCCATGCAACTCTGAACATGTCGGGGACAGGTCACACATTACCACTGAAACTATCATGTCAGTACAAATAATTACAATCATAAGATTCTTATGTTAATGGATTTAGAGGACAATGGGTTTAGTGGACAACAGATATGAGAACGGCAAATGAAAAAGGTATTATTCAGGTTGTTATTATTGGTAATGATGGTAAAATTCATTATTTTCTTTATTATCTTTATAGTGCCATAGCTGTGTTTATGTATACATAAACTGCATATTTATTTACCAGGTAAGTCTGTGTTCAGGGTATATATCCATTGAAATCTTAATCCTCAAATTCTAGAGATGTGTATGGAACCAGAAATTTGGAAGTCAGGAAGATTTGGATATGATAATTGTCATATTAGCATTAACATACTTAGAGCACTGCTGTTGTCTTTTAACACACTCACACACATGCTCGGTGAGTCACCCTCTCCCCTCAGTGGCTGACTAGTCACTCTCTCTCCTTCTTCCCATGTATGGGGAATGGGTTGGGGCCAGGAAGCTCCATTCTTTTCTCATCCCTGAAGAGAGATCCAGAGCCATCCAGAAGGTTATCCTCTTCCCTTTTCCAGCAAAGTCAGGAGAGGATCCAGTTACTACAAGAATCCTTTTTGGCCAGGTAGGTGAGTAATAAATTAGTTCTGCCTACTCTAAGATTGCAGTCTTGCTTGTTTTTGTGGCAGCTACCAAACGTAAGATGGAGCCTGTGGTTATTCTTCAAATGCACACAGTATTCTCTTAACTGGCACTAACATGATGTAAAGCACATTTATGTTTGTGCTGAATGAACAGAGTCACAACAGTTAATCCAAATATTGTTCCAGGAGGGATTATCTGAAATAAAGTTTTCCAGAAATGTTATTACACAAAAGGCCAAATATTATGCAATTCCTCTGCTGGAGCCTCCAGCAAGTCATGTTTACCAAAATGTTAGGTTCCAAAACATAGCAGTAATGGCTGCAAAATTTGGTAGCCTGTTGCATGTGCTTGTAAATTAAATGACTCGTATTGACTCATGACACTGCTTTCCATCTACAGTTGCTAGTTTAAGAGATAGCCCATATTAAAGCAGGTATCATACAACAGCCAAAAAAAAAAAAAAAAGCAAACAGGTGTTTCCATAGCTGAGGAGAGTGTTGTGTCAGCTATTCTACTTCTAAGGGACATCATATCTTTTGAGCCTGAAATGGTCATTTCATCCAGTGTCAGCACAGTTTAATTCAAATCTTTGGAGTGCTGAATTAACAACAAACTTTTTTTTGGCAAGTCTCGCATCCATGTGGAGATCTGTTTGCCCCAACTTAAAGCTGGGGTGGAGTCAGTCAGAAACACTAATAGGAACTTGTAAGTATACAGGGGATTAACATTTCTACATTACAGCCAAAATAATCCTTCACTTCTACTGAGTGTCTGATATCGATCTGTCTGAGACCTGTCCCACATCAGATTTATCGCTAAGAATGGAATTATGTCAATGAAAGTTTGGTTCAGCTCTTCTTTTTCTCATCATCATTCCTTTGCAATATGGAGTTCTTCCACCCTATTGTTTTGAGATTTGCATTGCCAACCCGAAGCGCAGCAGCATGATTATCAAAGCAAGAAATATAAACTTGGCAGATGCTGTTCTCTGTCTTAGACAATCATATTTTATTTCAATAATGAAAATAACAGTTCCAGCTACGTAAGACTTAGCTTTAGTTTGTTTAAAGAGAAAAAAAAACAATCACACAGGATTTCTCTAGGTAAAAGCCAAAGTCAACAAAAGATTGGTACTTTTTCCTACAAATGATAATGCGTTCAGTCACACAATGCTCCCCAAGTTTCTTTCTCCTCAACCCTTCTCCCAGCACACAAACATATAGAATCTTTCACTTAGCAGTGAAACTCCAAAAGAGTTGCTTATCTAGCCTTTCCATTCACTCCTCTCCCACAATGTATAATGTGTGAAGCACAGGAAACTTGTTCAGTTAGAATCGTTAGGCTAAATTCCCTGGTGGTGCAACTCCATAATTTCATCCATATACTTTTTATTATTATTATATTGCTAATGTTTCTAAATGGCATCTGCCATATTATTTGTGAACAGTGTATGATAGCTGTAGGAACCATACATTTGGAGCCAGCAATGGAGGATTGTGTTAAGGACTGCTCCCTGCATATGCCCGCAGGGAACAGGGAGGAATGAAATGGAATGGGGCTGCCACCCTGGGCAAAGTGTGAAGAACTGCAAGAAAGGGTATAGCTGTGGGTTATTCCCCTTTCATTTCAGGCTGCTGGAGGTGGTGTTTCACCTTGAGGAAGCATCCACCAGGTACGGTAGCTCCACACTGCCAATTAAGCAAACCTGTTGCTAAATGCCACAATTTGTCCCTTATAAACATTTTCTCATTTACTTTCTGGGCCTGATCCAAACCCCTTTGAAATCACTGAAATCACATTGACTCCAGTGGGCTTTATATCAGGCCCTGTCACTCACCAATAGGCAAGCTTTAAAATAAAATCTTGCCCAACTATATGCAGAGACTAATACAGTCTTGAATCATGAGACCACATTTGCTTCATTTCAACACTAAGTAGGCTACTAGATAAGCCGATCATATACTAGAAAAGTTCTGTTAACCCAGTTTTTGTTTTTTTACTCTTTCACCAATTCAAGTACCCTTGCCAGTAGTTTTCACTTTGTTTAACTGAACCAGCTATTATGATAAAATCCAAAGTAAGATGCTGAGTCTTTAAAAAGAACCTGCATATTTTATGCTTTAAAAAAAAAAGTACTATATTCACTACTGCCCATATTTACTCGGAACCATCTGTTACTCATCTAATTAAAATATATTTGTAATGAGCTTATTAGGGCACAGAATATGTCCTGAACAGGATGTTAGTTAAGAAACAATTGGTTTGGAAGATAAGATACCTTAAACTCCTGTTAGTTTAACACACTAATGCATTGATATTTTGACCCAATATAAGAGCAAATTCAAAGAGGCCATGCATTCACATATTTTATAATAATTTTCTTTCCAAATATGTTGCTGTTCCTTTCTAATACAGAGTCAGATGGCCTCTTATAATTGCAGTATCAAATCCTTGCCTCAATTTTCAACTGCAGGTGATTTCAAATGATTAAAGATGCACAACAGGGAATAAACAAAAATGCTTACATGCAATTATTTTTAATTAGTATTTGGCTATAAAGTGTATGCCTTCATAAAAAAGTCTGTTATTCACATAAACATCTGTTACCATACACACAAGGAAACACACTGTAAGTCTGTCATCACATCACCAAAACAGAAAATACTAAGGAAGGCTGGACAGGAAAGCCAACACTTTGAGTTTTTAAACAAAAGATAGAAGCATAACTGCCAAAACAGACATAGCACCACACCTTTCAATTAGCGTAGTTCACAATCAAAGGAAGAGCTATTACCAATGGAATTATACTTGAAAATGTTAAAATAGATGGAATTATTCTTTGAAAACAATAGAATCCGTAAGCACAAGACAATTTCAAACTCTTTACTAATTTTGCACCAGCGAACATAATCAAAAGGTTTCCTGTTTGCACAGTTTCTGGTGGGTACTCTGACAATTTTTTAAAATTGTATTTTTGTTCATTATTTAAGAACTCTTCCTATAGACACCCCCAGACCACCAAAAAAAAAAAAAAACACTATGGCATTAGCACATGAAGAAACCCACAATATTAAATTCTGGCCTAAACCTACTCAGGGAGGTAAGTTAAACATGTGACAAACAGCTAAGTCAGAGAGATATATACAGCAAAAGAAATTAATACCACAGTAATTGATAGGTGGAGATGAGGTTGCTCTGTGGAATACTGAGAATAAAATGAAGAGGAGGTATGAGAGTACCTTGCACATGAATTACTGAATCAGTGGGAATTGCTGGGCTCTACTGTGCAGAAGCTCTTGGAAATGCTTTGCTCCAGTGACAT
The DNA here is from genome assembly GCF_013100865.1 of Trachemys scripta elegans. Lineage (NCBI taxonomy): Eukaryota > Metazoa > Chordata > Testudines > Emydidae > Trachemys > Trachemys scripta. Next base: position 101,905,608 of record NC_048304.1, on the reverse strand, counting down.
CCCCAGCAACTGAAGTTAACACATTACTTTCATGTCTATAAAAATCTGAAGCATTATTAAACACACAACTCAAGAGCAAAAATAACTTATCTTAATTTGCATGAAAATTAAAACAATAATTTAATTAAACAGCACAAATGACAATATATACTATTATGCTGCCAGGATGTCTGTAGTCAGATTAGGAAAAAAATCATTGCACCTCGATTGTAGCCTTACGGGGACCAATAATCCATCATTATACTAAGGCCAATGTGGATGAGATGCCACATGCAATCTTGAAGGGCATATGCACCTTGACCCAGTATTTGTATGCACAAATCCTTCCACCTGGATGACGAGTCATCCCTCTTAAGATCTTTTTTCATATGCTGTTAATGAAAGCCCCTTGGGCCCAGCTGCCTATTCAGACCAGTACCTCTGTGCCCAAAAGGAAGTCAAAACCATCCACAGAGTATAGAATAGTAAAGATGACCCTCTGCCTGAAAGCAAATCAGAATCTTTTCCAACTCCCTTTGATTTACACACCTTCTCTTGCATATCAGCATTTCATATATCTTCCAAAGTGTCAGAAATATGAAAGCCATACATTATGTGTGGGGAATGGCCCAGTTCATTATTATAATTTTATTTATTTAACAAATACTGTATTTAATCATGAGAAGCAGTCAGCTACAATAGTTTATTGCAATCATACAACACAACAATAAATAAACATTGCACATTAAGTAGTAGGTACAAGGATAACTGAAAACATCCCACATAAAAAACCCTCCTAAGAATTCCTCACTAAACAGACAGTATTCGCAAACCTATTGACAAAGAGCTCCAAAAAGATGAAGTAGTAAATAAAATAACATCAAGATCAGAGAAGATAGGTTTTACATTAGGAACAAGCAAATTCGTTCCTGGGGTGGCATTTAGAACAGAACTATGGTCCTCCCAGCAGATTTTCCATAACAACATAACATGTTACACAGTCTTTCATAAATAAAACAAGCTGGATTAAAGTCTAATCTGCCTTTTGGTGATAACCTATTTCTCATACATTAAATAGCAAATTACCATTTTTCAATGGTGTATATATTAGATGAGGGTCAGCATCCAATAAAGCTAAATCCTTGGGTAACCTATTGGTGAGCATGTGTTACAAGTCCCCCTCTGTGCCAGGTCACAGAAAATAGAGGTGTAACAGAGCTACAGAGCTTTAGCTTGAGATGTAGTAGTTCTTGCTTTTAATTCTGGAGGCCCCCAGTTCAATCACCACGTGTCAGCCAAGAAGGCAGCCATCACACTTGCAATCTTCAAATTCAAAATTTCCTCACTCCCAAATGCTTGCGGTTTGGTTTGGTTTCGTTACCTGATGCAACAAGGATAAGATACAAATTCAAGGAGACGGATGGACTTGTCCTAGTCGAGCTCTTAGGGCTTTTCTGAGCAAAACTCCCACTTTTTCTGATTATAAGGCAAATGGAGTTTGGCTCTTAAAGGTACCTCTACCTTCACGATTTCAGTGAGAGTTTTGCACAAGTAAGTTGAGCAGGATTTGGGTATCAGTGACTGTGACAGATGGCTAGGCTCAAATTTGTAAATTACAATTGCCTGGATGTTGTTATCCATTCCTCATGAAATCTGCCATAATATCACTGTAGGGAATACTACCCTCCTCTATAGGACTCCCCGGAGATAAGAATAAAGTTGGTACTTTTCTTGATTTCCGTTCTTGGTTCAGTCTTTCATCTGGTTTAAATAAAATTATAATTCAGAGTTGACTGACAACATTGAGGGTTATCAGTCCATGGAGATGGCAAAGACCCTGGTAGAGAAAAAGCAAATAGAGGGATTCCACCAGCAGTGTCCAGCTCACCACATTCTGGAGAGTCTGCAGGTCCTGTAGTAAGAGATACCACAAGAGAGGACAGTGATGGCCTAGAAGGTGCACTGATCCTAGCAGCACTGGTTAGACTGAATTGCTGTCCCAGATATACTGATTCAATCCAGCAATGATTATGATTTATGATCTGTATTGTGGTAGATCCTACTCAGGATTTGATCCCTGTTATGCCAGGTGTTTTACAAACAAATGGGAACACACAATTCCTGCCTCAAGGACCTTATGTGCACTGGTAGCTGGAATCAGACCCAGAGGAAGTTTGGATATTTCCATATTTAATACATAGTTGCAGAGTTTAAGGTTTGGGATGAACTAGGAAGGAAGGAGGAAACATTGGAAGAGATAGTAGATGTTACAGCTCCACTTGATTCTTGTTTTTTCACATTTAAAGAAGAAAGTTTTAAACACAGCATCTGATTTCAATGCAGCCAATAATGAATGAAGACCACTGAAATTTCAGTGTATATTCAAGGAGAATCAGTTTCTCCACAGGAGTAATTTGAGACTGATGGAGATGTGAATTGACTGGATTCTGCTTTGTTTGAGTAAAAGGAAATATAGATTAGGGATTGTGAATGGGAAACCTCTACAAAAGTGCCAAATGCATTGGAAGGATCTGGAAATGCCATCCCCGTTTTCAAATAGGAGAAGGCTGTCATACACACGTACAATCAAACAATATTTTCACAGCGTTTTAGGTATAAAAGGAATATGGTCATTTTGGATGACAAAAGGGACAGTGGCACAGGAAGACAGTATTAGCAAGAAGTTGGGAAAGAAAACACTGTCCTGGCATGAAGGAACTGGCCACCTGCTCACCTCAGAATAGCCACTGACCAGGGCCTGATTAGAATTGTGAGCAAGAGGTTCAGTTAAATGCACAGTTACACAAAACCATGAATGACACAGTCCCAACCTGAAATTTTACTCTTAAGCCATTTGTAAATATAAGGCCCATTGCACCTGAAACAGTAAAAACAAACAAACAAAAAAAAACCTACGCTTAAATTTCTAAGCAAATCAGTTTGGGGTAATTCACATGTTCTAGTGTACATACCTCATTTATATGTGACTACAGTCTTTAAATTCAGATAATTTAAAATATGAGTGAGGACATATCTAAACCCAAAACTACATGAAGAAGAGATGGAGTTCAATTTACAATCAACACAAAATAAAGAGATTCAATGTAGCTAGGATCACAATAGGATCAAGGGGTTAAAAAATAATAAATCTGTATTTATCTTCAGATTTGGCTTGGAAAATATTTGTTATCTGCCAATGATGTTTCACATGAAAAGTGAAAGACACACTGAACAGGTTCTACAAAGCACTAATATTGACTCATATTGACCTACACCACAGAGGAACAGCCGGACTAATTCTAAACGTGCTGCTTAGAAATGAACAGGAATTGACAGTACCAGAAAAGTGACTCATTCTCATTAACTAAGTGCAAAACATAGAAATTCTTTGAATAGCCTTGGCAACTACAGATGTTTTAGTTTCACATTTTTCAGAACCCCAGAATAAGAGAGCAGAGGAAAGAACATCACAGGGAAAAAAACTGTACTAGTTATATCAGCTTTGTCTATGCCGTTTTATACTTATTCACTCATCGTTCATATTTGTGTTTGGTTCAAAACAAATTGTTAGTAGTGACAGAAATACTAATGCAATGCACCCAAGAAGTTCAACCCCTAAATTTAACCTACCTTTAGAGCTGTAAATTATAGCTGTATGTGAGATTTTACATTCAGTGGCAGAGAGGTAGAGGAGAGTAACTCAATCCCTTCCAGGAGTGAAAAGTTTTAAAAACATTCATTAAAGTGGTAATTAATGAAAGTGCTTCAAATAAACAATGCTATGTATTCAATAGGACAGTGTGCACATACCTTTGCTTATGGTTAGGATTAAAATAAGTATCATGTCTAGAAGAGATTAATTTTTGTTTTTGTTTTTTTAATTAAACTCCACCCAGAAGCAGAGTACTCCTAAATCATACAGCTTTAAAGGAATGTTCTACTTGGGGCCCAAGCAGAGCTTATTTAAATATGAAAATATACTGCAAGTAACCATGTTTCCAAGTCTTAAAATTTTATCATGACTGTCATAATATTTGGTGTTTTCCTCAAAGTCCTATCTCATAGAGTCAGGTGATGGCAAGAGAATCTCAGCTGTCATTTATAGGGTTACCATATTTTGTGCCTCCCAAAGGAGGACACTCCACGGGGCCCCGCCCCCGCCCCAACTCCGCCCCTTCCCCAAAGTCTCCGCCCCCTCCCCTGCTTCCCGCGAACATTTGATTCGCGGGAAGCCTGAAGCAGGTAAGGGGGAGTGTGGGGGGAGGAGGCGCGGCCCAGGCTGGCCCTCCCCAGCGTTTCTAGCCTGGGTCGGCTCGGGCCCGGGCCCGGCCCCGGCCCCCGGCCGAGCACCCCCTGCCCCCGGCACCGCACCGCCGGTCCCCAGCCCGGCCCCCGAGCCGCCGGCCCGGCCTGGCCCCCGAGTCCCCGGCCCCGCTGGAGCCCGGTGGAGCCCCCGGCCCGGCCCCGCTGGAGCCCCCGAGTCCCCGGCCCAGCCCCAGAGCCCCCGGCCCCAGAGCCCCCGGCCCGGCACCGCTCCGCCGGCCCGTCCCGGCCTCCAAGCCCCCGTCCCGGCCCCTGAGCACCCGCACGGCAGGGGTGCATGTCCTGATTTTCCCGGACATGTCCAGCTTTTTGGGCTTTCCCCCCGAACGGGGATTTGGAGCCCAAAAAGCTGGACATGTCCTGGAAAATCCGGACGTATGGTAACCCTAGTAATTTAAAATAAAAAAAGGAAAATGCCTAATCTTCATAGTCGTGGGGGGAAACTTGAAAACATTAACCCTAAAAGCTGAAAAACTAGCAGGCAAATAAAAAGGACCCAAAATATATTCTTTTTAAAATCTTGTGAGTTTTTAAGTCAATCTCATGACTAGGGCGGGTTGAGAGGGAGGAGGGCTGATTCATGATTTGGAACCCTTCAGGGTTGACAAACTGCAAAGTTGAGAAAAAAGACCTTCAGAGCTGACAAACTGCAAAGTTGAGAAAAAAGAAACAATTCAGTTACAATTGCCAGCTAATAAGTCACTGATAATGCTAAACAGGCAGATATCCACACAGCTGATAAAAACTGCTCCAAATACCCCAAACTCCAGTTTCTAAGTCTAACTCATTATTACCAGCTTCTTTGGGCTTCTCTAAGTTACCTTTTTTCAGTGCTGCTACACCTGAGGCCTAAAGCTCTTTTTCCTCAGAACCCTGGTTACTACTTGCTGCTCCTCTGACCTGCAGCTCCTTCTCTGGGCCTATCACAGGTTGCTGTCTTTGGTGTTCCATGCTGCTAATGCTGTGGTGGGCAGTTCCTTCCTCTCCAAATCACTTCCAGAGTTTGCAGCCCCTTCACATCTCCTCTCACAAGCTGCAGCTTCTGTTGTTCCCATTGCTGTTTTGGCCTGAGGCTCCTTTCCCTCTTAATCCCACAGGTTGCAATCTTTGTTATTGCTGTTGTTGCTATGGCCTGCAGCTCCTTCTCTTCCCAACTCTTTTCACAAATGGCAGTTTCTAATCAGGGGCCCAGTCCCTGTCCCACTGAGTTAGTGGGTGCTTTGCCATTATGTCTAGGCCCTACCAAATTCACAGCTGTGAAAAATGTGTCACAGACTGTAAAATCTGGTCTCCCAGGTGAAATCTAGTCTTTTCTGTACTTTTCCCCTATATTATACAGATTTCACGGGGGAGACCAGCGTTTCTCAGACTGGGGGTCCCAACCCAGAAGAGGGTTGTGGGGGGGGGGTCACAAGGTTATTGTACAGGGGTCGTGGTATTGCCACCCTCACTTCTGCGCTGCTGCCTTCAGAGCTAGGTGGCCGGAGAGTGGTGGCTGCTGGCCAACGGCCCAGCTCTGAAGGCAGCAGCACAGAAGTAAGGGTGGCGATTCCATACCATGCCATCCTTACTTCTGTGCTGCTGCTGGCAGTGGTGCTGCCTTTGGAGCTGGGCTCCAAGCCAGAAGCCACCGCTTTCTGGCAGCCCAGCTCTGAAGGAAGCGTGCTGCCAGCAGTCAGGATGGCAATACCACAACCCCCCTACAATAACCTTGTAACCCCCCAACAACTGCCTTTTGGGTTAGGACACCTACAGTTACAACACCATGAAATTGCAGATTTAAATCTCTGAAATCATGAAATTTGTGATATTTAAAATCCTATGACCATGAAATTGACCAGAATGGACTGTGAATTTGGTAGGGCCCTCATTATGTCCAATGAAAGCTGGACCAGTCCTTCAGCTATTAAAAAACTCTCTTGAGATTAACCACTAGAGAGCAGGTATTCTCAAGAAACATTTTGAGGGATGTCTCTTTATTTTCTTTAGCAGGAAGAATGTTTATTTGATAAACATGAGGTTATCCCTCAGAAGGAGATGTCTAAAATACAGAAAAAAAATCAGAGTACATTTTATCAATTGCTTAGTTGATTGTGAAGAGTTATTGGTTTTACCTGAAACATTTTCCAGAGCTCTTCACCAGGCTATCTCAGGTGCTAGCGCATGTCAACATTTGAAAGCTATAAATAGGGACACCCCTTTTAATTCTGGAAATACAAGAGCTCTTTGGAGGAACAATGTGGAAACATGGTAAATATTGTGCTGGAAAAATCGTGACTATCAAATAGAGACTGTTGACATATTTCCTAGGGCACTTTTGCTACAGTATTTAGAAATCATGTATACGAGGATTTTTTCCTTTGTTTTTTAAACCACAAAGAAGAAAGGTCTTGGTTGTAGAATATTCTCTTATTACTGAATGGCAGAACTTTCTTGTTTTTCTTAGAGACCTAGGAACCACTTACAACGATCAATTTCTGTTCCTGCTTCCTGCTTGTCTGCCCTATAATTCCTGGGACTAGTTAGGGTCCATCCTACATAATACAGGATGTCCAAACATTAGTATGTCATATCAGGAGTCAGGGCGTATGAAATCAGTTAAACAACAGTCTTTTATGTAAATGATTCAGCAAGAAGAGTTACACAGTCTGATTCTTTCCTGAAGTTTCTATCTCCCATCCCCCAGGTTTCCTGTTTCCTTCTTGTTGGCTCTGATCCATAAAGAGATGATACTCTCCTACTGCTATAGTGCATAAAGCTATAGAATTACTCCCTTCCTTTCTAATGGAAATAATTCCAGTAACAGATTAATTTTTTAATGAATGCTAAATTTATAGTATTTGCTATATTTTTTGCTAATGTGACACCAATACTATCAAATATGCTTTCTTCTCATCTGCTTGTACTTTTGATATCTTCCTGCTAGATTTTAATTAGCCCAAATAGCTAGCCAAGATAAATGGACTCCTTAACAATCACCATAGCAGTTTTCATTTCTGTTGCAGGTGGACTCGCCATGATCTCGCTTACTTAGATATTTCAGGCTGACTTCATTGCTTTTAGTTTAGTTTATTGATGACACACCACTACGTAAAAATTATCCTAACAGAACACACCAGGTTTCTGATAGTGGGCTACACTGGGTGCTTCAGAGGAAATATGTTTTATTTTCACCTAGCAAATGCACTCTATTAATCCTCATTTAGGGCCATATGTTCCCATGATTTGCATGCTGAAAAGTGGAGCAACTTACTACAAAACTTGCTTCCAAATTCTACACACAAACTAAAACCTCCTATTTGGTTTGCTGCCATGCCAATTTAGAACATGACAATTGTTTCAGTGCAGGAAATCTGCAAAATATCTAAAAGTTCCAAAAACATGAGGTGTGGACTGGAGAAATATGGGAGGACTCAGGGCCAAATCCAAAATACTAGTCTAAGTAGGCTACCCTGCAAATTCAGAATTCTGCCCCAATGCTGCAAAGAGAACCTAATGGGGCCCCACTGAGTTCAGTGGGGTTCTGTGTTGTGCAGGGATCTGCCCACAGAGTTTTCTTTCCAGAATCAGGGACTAAGTTACTAAAGAAAACATAGTAAATTTATGCTGCGCTGAGAGTAGTAAATTACTACCAGCCAAAATTCGTGCCTCAGTCTGGCAAAATAGAAACATTTCTACAAGCACTTAAAAATGCACATTCTTCCTGGAACCGGTGGGGACATGTTTGCTTTATCTCACATGGCAAGATGTGTAGCAAATATTTCCAAACATTCCCTTATGCTGTTTCTCCTTACTATAGAGTCTGCCATGTAGTGATATAGTTGTTCACATCTTCCTCAACCTAGTGTGTGCAGTTTTTAATCTCTTTAATGAGAGTTTCTAGTCAGTCCCACTAAATTTATTACATTTTTGTAATAATTTTATTATGATCTGAGCACCTTCTGCATCTTTTTAATAGAAAAGGGAGAATACAGGCATTGGATTTAGGGTTTTCTTTTCTTTGCTTTTGTTTTAAGGGGTAGTATTGGTTAAAGTTTTACGTGATCCCCCTTTAGCTGTGAATATTTTGTCTGCGAAGCTGAGAAGAATGAGGTGGATATTCCATGGCTGCTGAAAAGCTTCTTCTTATGGAGAAGAGTTCCATGGAAGTCTTGACCCCTGTTTGTCAGTACAGGCTAGAAATATCCCTGCTTTTAACCATCCCATTTGTGCTTCAACCTTTCAGCACCCTTGCCACTTATCACATTTTTCAAGGTCACCCACTAACACTGTCTCCCCAGTTGCCAAATCAATACAAGCAACATCACACTCTTTCCATAAAAACTGCTTTGCTTAAATTCAAGCTCCATAGAACAAACGTATGCTGCAACAACACAGATGTCTCCTCAGTGGAACAACCCAATCCTGATCTCTTTGAAATCAACAGAATTATGCCAAAGTCTTCAATGCAAGGAAGAGCTGGCAATACTGGAAATTCAGCAAGCCTGTTAAGCACATGTCTAATTTTAAGCATGTGAGTAATTTTGTGCTTAAAGTGAAGCACATGCTTAAAAGCACCTTGCTGAATCTGGGTTTAACATTACTCAGATCAGACAAAGCAAAACTGCCACTGAAGGTGAAGATTCTTTGCCTGAGTAAAGAAAGCATGTTCTGGCACCAAGAATGAAAAATACCTGATTGTAATTTAGACCTTTTCCGATATGTTCTGCACTGCACTGCAAATTAGTTTAATACACTTTGCTTACTAATATGTTCAGAAGTTTTATTATTAGATCAGCTGATAAACCTTTTGTTCGTCTCAGTCTTTCCACATATATCCAAGCGTGGGTTCTCTATTCTTATGCATAGTCCCAACCCAAAAACCCTTGAGTTTTACCTCCATCTTGTCATTCAGGGGCTACTTTATAGCATTCCATAGTCCTTCATGTGTGTGAAGAAGCTGCTCTTGTGTAAGGATCTGGGGTATGGCACACCGACCAAAGGTCATCCTTCATTTTGGAAGGCAGGGCTCTGGCTGCAGACTGCAATCACCACAAGGTTCTGGTTGTTTTATGTTACAGTTATGCAATGTTTAGATAAAAATATTTCCAGTATTAAATAAAATATTTCAACACCTTAATAAAGAGAATGCCACAAAATGCCTCTCTATAATATTTACATCTTACTGCCAGAGAGCAAAAGGGCAAATGGCCTCCAAAATCAATACTTCTTCATAAATTCAATGAAACACAGAGTTCACAGAGCGGATAGTTCTCATTCTCCTTTCCCTCCCTCTCTCCCCCAAGTCGAAATACTCTCTTGTCATGACATGATTCCAGTAACCAGGAGGGGAAAAAAAGTCTTAAGGTTAATTCTGAACTGAAGCCACTGTTTATTATATATTAATGATGTATGCCTGGATGTCTAAAATGGTTTATTCACTGAGAAATTCAGCACATTGTTATTATAATCATTTTTATTGTTATACATTAGTATTATGTCATAATCTTACACTTTAAATTATAGGCAGAAATGCCTACTACTTAGTAACATGAGATTGGGATTTAAGAGACTTATGTTCTACTCCTTGTTCGCTCTGGCTTGGTGTACTACCTTGGGTAAATCTCTTAACTTCTCTGTTCCTCACTTTCCACATCTGTATGATGGGATGAATAATTCTTAACTTTAGAAACTATTTTTACATCTTCAGATGAAAATTGCTACATGAATGCAAAGTCATAATAATAGTCAGATCTTTCATACAAAAGAATTCCATAATATATAGGGATAATTCACCCACCAATGAAATTCAGCTAGCAGCCATTTTATACCAGCAACAAAACTCAATAGTTTTTAGATGGAAGTAAAGATTAACTTCTCCAGCTGAAACTACAGTGGGAATTTCAGGTATGATATGAATAATGGTACAAGGAAAACATCCAGGAATGTTGTATTTTGACCACATGGGACTAGATATGTCAGACAGACCAGATTGCCGCTCAATATAAGCCCTCATTATAAATACCAGAACCATTATCTTTGCTATGTATGGGAACAACTTTAAGTTAAGAGTTTGCAACCATTCTAACTGCCATGAAGACATTTAATCTAAATGGTTCAGGAAAAACAGAACTATTTCATATGAAGCTAAGTGGATTTTTTAAACCATGCTAAAAATTTTAACTTGCAAAGTAGTTCTCGTCAGTAAAATTATTTTCATGCTAAATTCAGATGCCCTGTTAAGGACAACAGCTGTTTAAATCAACTGCTTTAGAATATAATCCTCATTTTCCAACACTGCAATTTGCATTTTTGCCAAAGAATCAAACTTGCACTTAAATGTGAGAACTGTTGAGGATCTTGCATCTTTGTTTCAAGACAACTGATACCCCAAGCTCTGCTATGACATTATATAAATATTCAAAAAATGCTTGTGCATACCATAATTTCTCCAGGTCTCACAAATGAGGAATTATCCAAATAATGGATTATGAATGGGATCACAACACATGGAAACATTACCCACTCAAAACATATTAGAACTCCCAAAGACTCCACATGAAACAAAATGGCTTGCAGTCATAGGTTTAATGAAATAAAGCTGTCCTCCTGAGATTCAATCCTAGTAACTCAAATTCACATAGGCAGAACCAGCAAAAGGTGAAAATCTGTGTAAATATTGTTTATTGATTAAACATATTGTCAGAAGTTGATAAATACAGACAGGCAAAGCTAACTAATGTAAACGACCACCAAAATGAATGAGGGTTTTGACTGAATATAGACTTGTAGGACTGGAAGGGACCTCGAGAGGTCATCCAGTCCAGTCCCTGTGCTCATGGCAGGACTAAGTATTATCTAGACCATCCCTGACAAGTGTTTGTCTAACTTGCTCTTAAAAATCCCAATGATGGAGATTCCACAGCCTCCCCAGGCAATTTATTCCAGTGATTGATTACCCAGTTAGGAAGTTTTTCCTAATGTCCAACCTAAACTGCCCTTGCTGCAATTTAAGGCCATTGCTTCTTGTCCTATCCTCAGAGGTTAAGGAGAACAATTTTTCTCCTTCCTCCTTATAACAACCTTTTATGTACTTGAAAACTGTTATCATGTCCCTCTTAGTCTTCTCTTCTCTTCTCCAGACTAAACAAACCCAATTTTTTTCAATCTTTCCCTGTAGGTGATGTTTTCTAGACCTTAAATCATTTTTGTTGCTCTTCTCTGGATTTTCACCACTTTATCCCCATCTTTCCTAGGGGCTGTGTGCGGGCATGAGGGGTAGCACAGGGTGCAGGGAGGGGGTACCTAGGGGCTGTGTGCACACAGGAGGTGGCTCTGGATGCAGAAAGGGGGTGGCTAGGGGCTGTGTGCGGGCAGGGGGGTAGCCCAGGGTGCAGGGAGAGGAGTAATAGGGGTTGTGTGTGGACAGGGGGTAGCCCAGCATGCAGGGAGGGGAGTGGCTGGGGCTGTGTGCAGGCAGGGGGGTAGCCCAGGGTGCAGGGAGAGGGTACTAGGGGCTGTGTGTGGGCAGAAGGTAGCTCAGGGTGCAGGGAAAGGAGTAATAGGGGCTGTGTGCGGACAGGGGGTAGCCCAGGGTGCAGGGAGGGGGTAGCTCAGAGTTTAGGGAAAGGGGTACTAGGGGTTGTGTGCAGGCAGGGGGTAGCTCAGGGTGCAGGGAGAGGGGTAATAGGGGCTGCATGCAGGCAGGGGAGTAGCCCAGGCAGGGGGTAGCTCATGGTGCAGGGAGAGGGGTAATAGGGGCTGTGTGCAGGCAGGGAGGTAGCCCAGGGTGCAGCTAGGGGCTGCGTGCTGGGAGGATTCCCCTGCGGTTCCTATTCCCGGAGGAGTCTGCCAACCCTGGCACCCCACCTGGGGGGGGCTCTTACTGGCTGCCTCTGTGGGAGCAAAGTGGGCTGGGACTCGGGAGCCCCCTGCTCAGTTTGGGTGAACATGCTCAGTACAATCTAGATAGGAAATTCTTCTGTCAGGGAGCTGTTTGTGCCACTACATTAGTTCTAGCTTCCCTCCTCTGGCCTGGCCAGGGGGCTGGGAAAGGAAATTGGGGGAGAAACGGGGGCGCCTGGATCGGGATTTCAGCTGTGGGGCCCCGCGGCCCCTTTGAAAGGGCTCATGGACCTCCAGGTGGCTGCGGTCCCCTTGTTGAGAACCGCTGATCTAAATAATTGATGAAGATATTGAACAGAACCGGACCCAGAACTGATCCCTGCAGGACCCCACTCAATATGCCCTTCCAGCTTCACTGTGAACCACTGATAACTACTTTCTGGGAACAGTTTTCCAACTAGGTATGCACCCATCCCATAGTAGCTCCATCTAGGTTTTATTTCCCTAGTTTGTCTATGAGAAGATCTTGCAAAACTGTATCAAAAGCTTTACTAAAGTCAAGATATACCACATCTTCCCCTTCCTCCCTGCCCACAAGGCTTGTTACCTTGTCAAAGAAAGCTATTAGGTTGGTTTGACACAATTTGTTCTAGACAAATCCATGCTGACTATCTTATCACCTTATTATCTTCTAGGTGTTTGCAAATTGATTGCTCAATTATTTGCTCCATTATCTTTCCAGGTACTGAAGTTAAGATGGCTGGTCTGTAAATCCCTGGGTTGTCCTTATTTCCCTTTTTATAGACCGGCACTATATTTGCCCTTTTCCAGTCCTCTAGAATCTCACCCGTCTTCTGTGACTTTTTGAAGATAATTGCTAATGGCTCAGATATCTCTTTAGTCAGTTCCTTGAGTATTCTAGGATGTATTTCATCAAGCCCTTGTGACTTGAAGACATCTAACTAATTTTTAACTAGTTCTTTTCCTATTTTAGCCTCTGATCCTACCTCATTTTCACTGGCATTCACTATGTTAGACATCCAATCACTACTAACTTTTTTGATGAAATATAAGATTTGCAAGATTGGATCAATATCTTGAAGTTTTACAATCAGCTTAAGTTTTCAAATATTTGGTACATTTTTCAGTATGAAACTTTCTCCCCACCCCATCCCATGCTCCCTACCCATTTAAATTTTTACTTCTGCCATCTTGATAGTTTTTCAGCATATTTTCATTTAATTAATATGGTCATTTTAAAAACAAGGGGTCCAAAGACAATGAAGGACTTGACTAGTTATTTACTAAAACCCAGTGTCACTGCTGTGCATTGTTACCTCACCAAAATAATTGTAAAACACATCCATCATAGAGTCACTAACAGTAGGTTTTACAGTGGTTGCTCAATTCATTCCTCCATTGGTGCCAGAACCTCCAACCATTTATTATATAAGTAATCCTTACACATGTGAGTGGGACATAAATAAAGATTACTCACATGAGTAGGAGTTGCAAAACTGGACCTAAGGTTGCTGCTCTGGAGCCAGCCATTGTATCAAGAGTGTGTTTGTAATGACTAACTTCTTTTAGGAGCCAGCCTATCTTCTGGGAAAGAAAGTTTGAAGATTTTTTTTTCCTCAAACCAATTTAAAAAGTAATGGTTTGGGGTTTTTTTAAGTTGCAAACCGCCAAATAAAGACTGGAACAACAATGGGTTATTTTTTATAGAAAATCTTTAAATTATAGGAAACTTGTTCCTCAGCCAAATTGTCTTGGCTTGGAGCCAGAATGGATGTCTCCATTCTTAGCCTTTCCCGTATATTTTGATGAGCAAAAGAAAAACACTTTGCTTAAAAAAAAAATGTGAAACAAACAGACTCAGAGAGAGACTGGATTCCCTACTGTATTGTTCATGAAAGGCATGTAGGGCCGGATCCAAAGTCCATTTAAATAAGTTGAAGGATTCCCATTGGCTTTGGATCAGACTCTTACAAAGCATTTTTTTCATTGTAGCTAGAAATCACATACTGATAAGATTAGCAATAAATTAAATGCAGGATTGGAAGGTATTCAGATTCAATAGGAGGACAGACAGACAGACAGAGAGAAGATGAAACTACTATAAGAAGTAAGAGAAGTCTAGTATAAATTAGATTTGGTAATGTAAAGAAAAGGGAGGAATAACATAGGAGAAATAAAAAATGGCCCCTGGGTCTTGCATGGAGTCCTCCTAGAGCCAATTCCACTGCATTTAAAATTATACAATATAACAGTTTTCAGTAGGAAATAGTGAATATGCATTGAATCTATCAATCGAGTAACTTTTGTGCAACACACTGGTCTCATATATACGTAAAATTGAGAATCAAGTCAGAAAAAGAGCACTGGCATTCTTATCTAGGGAGAACTACATTTGATAGGGATTTGGGGCTACCGCTGATAATTCCAAACACTGGAATTTTGTTCCTTGTGCATTTTTCAAGAGACAGTCTCACATCAAATCACAAATATCACTTTATTAGGTATAAAGAAAAATGTTCTGGGGCCCAAACCTGCATCAAAGGTAGTTGGAGATTTGCAGTTGACTTAATAGGATCAAGATTGAGTCCTTTACATAGGTGGTATATTTATGGAGAAATGTATAGCTAAAATGAAGAGAAAAAGCATACCTAGTTCTTCATTATTACTGATGACAATAAATTCTGATTTTCATGAAATTTTCCATGTGTATATCGGCAAATCCTCACATGAACTAGGGAGTGAATGCACTTTGTTTGAACTCTATAGCTCTTACATTCTACTTTTTATTGATTTTTGCTTATACTTCTCAATATACTTCCATTGTGTTTATGGAAAAAATATGGGCCATTTTTAGTCCTACCATTTTCTTGTTTTCCTTGTATTACTATTTCTGTGTGATTGTAGATTACTTCTTACCAATTTTCTAAAATAAACACACACACAAAAAGTATAAAAATTACTGATTTCAGCTGTCCTAAAGAGGCAAGTTAGAGAATAAAGAGTTGATAAGAAGACGTGTTTTGCTCTTGTATATGTATGGTTTCCATTGATTTCAACAGGAATCCTTCCACATATCTGAAGGCATAATTCACCCATGACAAACAGGCCTGGTAGAAAAATGTCAGCCTTTCAGTCTTTTAAATGATTGAGTTAAGCAAAACACACTAGAAGATGAACTTGCAGCCTGAACCTGCTCTCTAGGTGAGTAGTCTTTAATCACATGAGTAGTCCCATCAACTTCAATGGGACTGTTCATGAGTAAGCACAATTGGCATGTGAGGCTTTCAGCATCAGACCCATGCAGCAGAGGGACCCTAGCTGCTACATGGTAGATGCGAGATAGCCTCTACAGAGACAGGGTGGGCCATGATTAATTGTCACCTACCAAACTCTTGTTCAAATGTCAGTTTTCTCTACCTGGCACTGAAAAAGGAAAAACTTCGAATTCCTTACTCTTGGAATGCAAAGCATTTGATATTATCTAACTGTCTGACTAAAGCGCCCTCTTGAGTGATGTGTAATATTAACAATAATAAAAAGCTGCTGTTCAGTCATAGAAAGGAACAGGATAGTGGCTTTTGTAAATCTTTTTGGAGGCTGAATCTGTTAGGAATCTTACGGTCATCTTGGATGCTGCATTAACTGTGTTTGAACTTGTTTCCACCACTGAAAGCTTGGCTCTTTGCCATATGAAGCAAAGTGCCATTTGGGGAAAGACTTCAGTGAGTCAGAGAGGGGATGGAACAAGGCTGTAGGGGCAAGTGGATCAGGGAAGCCATGGGGGAGTTAAAGCAGGGATAAAAAGCTGGTACTGGGAAGACTGCAAGGCCATCAGGGAGCCATCTGGGGAAAAAATCATTTTATTTATAACTTAAGTAATAGCACAAGCCACACAGCAAATCGATTTGCTTTTGGATCCCAGTTATTGTCTGATTGTCCAGACAAACAGCATCTAGTTTTAAGTGGAGTCCACTGTAGTAATAACAAGGAAAGAACACACATTTTAATTAAGCTTCCTGAAAACTGTGTAAGTATTGAAGACCCACATAAAAATGATTTTTTTTTTACTAACTTGCAGTTGAAAATGTGTCTTTCAAAGCTATAAGTCTGATTTTCTGTTCTGCTAGTCGGGATAGTAACCAAAATGATAAAGCATTCATTCTTTGAGGGGGGGAAAGATAGAGGGAAATGAATGCTGAAGGTCTCATGCTGAAGATACTATGAGAATGATACTGACGTGAGAAAGTTCATTGTCCTTCACTTGTTGGTTTCTGTTATGCAACAAGCAAGTGATAGTGAGAAATAAGAACAAAGAAGGTAGGAAGTGAACTGGGGAAAAAATCAATGATGAATTTCAGTAAGAAAGTCAAAAGCTTCATCAATATATTTTGAGTATAAATGACACACTGTTTTCTGAATTTTCAGTTTCAACTTTAACATGAGCAGTATGTCAACTTCAGACGCTGAATACAGTATGTGTATTTGACAAGAAAAGTCAAAATGTGGTCTTTCATATCGCCAATGATGATTCAAATTAATATTTGCTTTCCTTCACTTGCTTCTTTCCTAATTCTACAAGCTTGACTTCATACCCAGTGAAACTTACATTTATTTGTAATCTCACTGCTTACACTCCGCTGAACAATAAAAGAACAATAAACTTAATAAAAAGCCCAAGTGATTGGAAATTGCTTTGGGAATGGTAGTCCAGTATGAAAGCTATAAATTTACTTGTATACTCATGACATTGTCAGCTAATTTTTATGAAAAGCCCATCACAGAACATTGCACCAAAACACTGTGATCACTCGCATGTCACCCATCATACTTCCCCTGGTAACAAAATAGAAAATGCATCATAAAATGATGCTTCAAACCACAAATTCATCTTGAAATGCTCACTATAACCAGTAACATTTTTTTCCTGACCCTGTCTTGCACCTGAACCTTAAATTAATCATTCCTTTCCTATAACATTAAAGAATACCCAATGGTGCTTTTGATGAAATTTAAAATGAGCTAAAACCCAGACCTACAATATCATTAGTAGATAGGTTAATATTGCACTATGCAAATCTACATAAGGATCAGGCAGTACTATTGATTTAAACTAAATAACATTACCATAGACCAGTGGTCTCCAAAGTGGGGTGCGCACAAGAGGATTTTTGGGGGTGCACAGCAGGAGGAGCGCTTTTTTTTTTTTTTTGCTTCATCAGGCGGGAGTCCAAGCGGCGCTTTTTTTTTTTGTTTGTTTGTTTGTTTTTTTGCGCTTCGGCAGTTCGGGTGGGAGTCTGAGCGGCTATTTATTTTTTGCTTCAGTGCGACAGGGGGTGCGTGCTCAAAAATTTTTTACTGATGGGGTGCGCGATCAAAAAAGTTTGGAGGCTACTGCCATAGACAATATATGTTTGAATAAATAATTTCATTACTTTAGCTTACCTACATGAGAATGTATCAGTTTACAGTTAGGGCCTGATACAAAGCCCATTGAAGTTGACGTAAAGACTCTCATTGACTTGGCTGAGTGCCCTGAAATAGCACAGGAGTTGAGGGTGTTCGGCACCTTGCAGGATTGGATCCTGCAAAGGATGCTGGGTTACTTTGGCTTGGACAAAGATGTCCAACAAGATGAAATTAAGGGAGGCCTAAACAGAAATGGCTGGTATTATTACTGCATTATGGTCTTGTTATTTTTGTAATATTTCCCTGTTTAAAGTAAGTAAAGGGGTACTGTCCAGGTTGGTAGGCCCCAAATTTTGACCTACCTCATTTCTTATATAGGTGTTCAGACTACATAGTTCTTTATGAGTCAAACCCTGTCACTCCACTGTTGCGATGCTCATGATTTCTGGGATGTGATCATTAATATTTTTAACAATGTCACTAAAGCTCTTTAAAAGAAACTACATATAGAACAACACCCTCCCTCCCTCCCCCCTCTCCCCCCCGCCTAAGAAACTGGGTCTGTCACTGAAGATGTCTGTAGGGATAAAAGGTGAGGAATATTTCCATCGGGGCTATAAAGCAGCTTCACTGGCTGGAGTAGTTTCTGCAGCCTTAAAATCCATTCACTCATGGGAGGAAGTTCTTTTGTTCCTTACCCAACCCAGCACTTCCCCATGCTCTCCTTCACACAGCGGCACAGGGAGTCCGTTAGACTCATAGACTTTAAGATCAAAAGGGACCATCATGATCATCTAGTCTTACCTCCTGCACATTACAGGCCACAGAACCTCACCCACCCACCCTAGGCTTTGTGCCACCCAAGAGGGTATGTACGTCCTGTATGGCCTCCTGAAATACCATCCCCCCTCCAGGGCAGGCCTTACCATGAGGCAAACTGTGGGGGGGCGCCACTAGGACCCAGAGTGTAGAAAATTGTGTCTGCTGCTGGTGTATATGTATTCTCTCTGCTCTAGATGCACAGAGATGGTGGAGTGCTGTGCTAGAGGAAGGAGGGCACAAGAGACATAACAGGCAGGCAGGAGAAAAGGTGAGAGGGAATAAGATGAGAAAGCAGCAGGAGCTGCAGGGAGAGAGAGGAGGAGGAGCCTCTTATGTACCTCCCTAGCACCCCCAGGAGCCTGGACTGATTAACACCAGCTTCTCAGGGAGCTTCCTATTTCCTGCTGCTTCTCTGAACCCACTTGAGGAGAACAGGCAGTCAACTGAAGTAGTAGGAGCCAGTTAGGCCCTTAAGACGCTGATATCTTCCTTCACTCAGGCCCTGCTACCAGCCTGCTTATTTGTCCCCTTCATTTGAGTGTTGAGAGTCACTATAGCTGGCACAGAACAGCAGTCATGAGTGAAAGAAGAAAACGCCCCACTGGGGCAGCATTCAGAAAAAGAAGGAAAACAAAGGAAGCTTTTCTATCTAAGCAGGAAGGAGCTCTCCTGAGATACATAGACACAAATGTTCACGGTGAGCCTTCCGGACCCAGTGAGGATGTGAGTGGTGAGGAGATGCCTGATCTTCCTGTTAGTCAGAGTGCAGGTGACCTGGCAGCTACTGAAGCATCTCAAATGGATGTAACCATGCACATTCCTGAAGAAAAGTGTAGATCAGAGAAGAATGTTGTGGAGGCGCAAGAAACATATGCTGCTGAGTTTAGTTCCTTAAATCTAGATCATCCAGGACTGTGGACACAGTTGAGCAGTAGCCTGAGGGACTTCCTTGTACTGCATGGGCCACAGCAAGTGAAAAACTTCATGTTCCCCAAAGACAATGAAAATAGAAGTTTCCATCCAACACATTACTCGTGTGAAATACCCAATGCTGACAAAGTGGAGAGGCCATGGCTTATGTACTCAAAAACCCAGAATGCTGCATACTGTTTTTGTTGCAAACTCTTCCAGTCTAATTTTCTAGCCACATTGGGTTCTACAGGAACAAAGGACTGGAAAAATCTGGCTAGAAATCTGGCGTGCCATGAGAAGGCAGCAAATCACCAGAGAGCATTCCATAGGTGGAAAGAGTTTGAGATGAGACTAAGGTTAAAGGCCGTGACTGTCAGAGAACATTTTCAATAATTTATTGACTTTGATAATACTAGAGGAGCTGGTATGACAAATGTGCTTCTTAAAAAGCTGGAAGATATGGGAATTACGATAGCTGACATGAGAGGTCAGGGCTATGATAATGGTGCCAACATGAGAGACAAGAACAGAGGAGTGCAGACACGGATCCGAGAGTTAAACCCTTGAGCTTTTTTTGTCCCATGCAGTTCTCATTCATTGAACTTGGTGGTCAGTGATGCAGCATCAGCTTCTAGTGAGGCTGCTGAATTTTTTTATGTAATTCAAAGCGTCTATGTATTTTTCTCTGCATCAACTCATCGATGGCAAATTTTGAAGCAACATCTGGGAACATCCTCTCTGACACTGAAACCACTGAGTGCCACACGATCAGAAAGTCGAGTGGAGGCGATAAAGCCTATCAAACACCAAATTGGGAAGATAGATGATGCCATAATTGCCATTATGGAGAATAATGCTATGACAGGAACTGTTCGTGGGAGAACAGTGGCACAGGGAAATGGAATCACCAGAAACATACATAACTTCACATTTCTGTATGGCTTAGTGTTGTGGCATGACATACTATTTGAAATAAATATTGTAAGCAAGAGACTCCAAGGTGTTGACCTTGATATATCTGGAGCAATGGAACAACTGGACAAAGCAAAGTCATACCTACAGTCTTACCGGTCAGATGAGGGATTTCAAAATGTTTTGAAGAGTGCACAGAAGTTGGCAGAAGAACATCACAATGAAGCTATTTTCCCACCCATTCAAGAATACAAGAGTCACCGAAGAAGAAAACATTTGATTACGAGGCACGGAATAATTCCATAAGAGACCCCAAACAACAATTCAAAGTTGAATTCTTTAACCAGGTGCTAGATTGTGCAATACAGTCAGTTGAAGAATGTTTCATGCAGCTCAAGGAACACAGCGTATATTTGGGATGTTGTCTGATATTCCAAAACTCCTCACTATACCTGAAGAAGACCTACACCAGCAATGCAGGGCACTAGAGACAGCATGATATTGATGCGAGTGATTTAGGTAATGAACTGAAAGCCCTTTCAAGAAACATTTCAGCAGGATCAAGTCCAAAGGCTGTTCTGGAATATATGTGCACAAATAAGATGACCACCCTCTTTCCAAATGCTTTTGTTGCTCTGCGCATATTTCTAACACTTCCTGTAACAGTTGCCAGTAGAGAACACAGCTTCTCCAAGCTGAAGTTAATAAAAACACATGTATGCTCCACAATGGCACAGGAGAGGCTGGTCGGTCTTGCAACCATCTCAATAGAGCATGAGCTGGCCCAGACTGTGGAACTTCAGGAAGCAGTTCAAATCTTTGCAACCAAGAAGGCACGGAAAGTACCACTTTGAATTATTCAAACAGATAAAAATGCCAATGTTTACTATGCAGACAAGAAAAGTTGAATTTGCTGTTCAGGCATTTGAAAGTTAAGTTTCAGAGTAGCAGCCGTTTTAGTCTGTATCCGCAAAAAGAACAGGAGTACTTGTGGCACCTTAGAGACTAACAAATTTATTTGAGCATAAGCTTTCGTGGGCTACAGCCCACTTCTTTGGATGCATAGAATGGAACATATATTGAGGAGATATATATACACATACAGAGAGCATGAAAAGGTGGGAGTTGTCTTACCAACTCTGAGAGGCCAATTAAGTAAGAGAACTTCTCTCTTCCATATCAGTGGGAATGAAACCTTATTATGATGTAAATATCAACATTAGCTATTTTACTGATGATCATTTTAGAAGAATCATAGAGCAAACAGGCTCGTCCATTGTTGCTGGATGTTATGGCAAATAATAGGAAAACTAGATACTACTGATGTGGGAAATAAGGAATGCAAATTGCCATCCCCTTAATCCAATTCCACCATTGCCCCTGCCCAAAAGCAGAAGGGCTAAGGAGATGAAGTCCCATCTCAGCACCAAAGGCCTCCTGCAACAGATTCCAAGATACACCAAAGCAAAACTGTTTCCTACGCTTTTCTGGCAACCAAAAGCCAGAGCTTTGCCCAACTCAGCTATCAAAATCTCCAGATTTTCCCCCAACAACTTCTATAGTAACATAAAATATTGTAATATAAAACTCTGATGCAAACTGGAAATCTGGGAGCAGACTAAAATAAGTAGAATTTAATAAATATCACAAGATATTGATACTCCCCTGGTCAGGACTCTGGGGGAGGAAAAGGAGTAAGGAGAGGGCTTCTTGTAGCAGTCTCAAAATATTCCATGGACTCCGATGCATAATTCCTTGGTCCGAATATAATTTAAGTATAATGTACCAAAGAGCACATAGGGTCTTTCTTATTGAAAGATCTTGAGACAGGAATATGCCCTTTTTATTTCTCTAAGGACCTGATCCTACAAACACTTAATTACAGGTGTGGTGCTTTCTACCATGAAAAGTCCCAATAGTAAATATTTGCAGGATCAGACATTAAGGGCCAAATCCTGCCATTCTTAATCACTTTTGGCTTGATCCCAAGCCAGTTTGTATAAATGAAATCCATTCTACTGACTTCAATGAGCTATGGATCAAGCCCTTTGAGGAGTAGTATCTTACTCTACAAGAATTCCAGCTGAAAGAAATAGGACTACTTATGGAGTGGGGTACCACCCAATGTGAGTAATAGTGACAGAACTGGGCCCTGATTTAATAAATATCATTTTGTTTATCATAACATGTCAAATTTGACAGATCTGCCAAAATACAAGTGTAAGTCATTTCGCAAGACTAGGTTTTTTAGTTCTGATAACACAGGAGGAAAAAAACCTCAATGTTTTACAAAGAAATTAGAAAAGTAAAATGACATGCTATTGAAGATGTTTATTTCTTTTATCATATTATGTATGAATCTTTTATAAGTTTTCAGTGAACTATATTAATTAAAAATTAGTTCTGGGAATATTTTGCAAGTAGCCTAATAAGATACTAAGTCAATACAGATTTTCATAGAAAATTTTAAATTTGAAATAAAGAGGTCCTCCTGAGTACGTGTAATGGAACAAAAATGTAAAAAATTATTGCAATACCCAACACATTGCATTTGTATGCATTAAGGAGCAGAGTGTAGGTCAAAACAGTGCCAACTTTTCTAAGTACTTTGAATTAATTCCACTCCAAAATGTTTAATTATTAAAAAAATTGTGATGGCAAACTCTATTGTTGAGTTGATAACTATTATTAGGAAAGTATTTATTTTGGCCTCTATTGTGACCCAGCCTTATACTGTGATGCAGGAAATGAAGGCCCCACCACCTTGTGACCCTTCATAGATCATGAATCCAGGTACAGCAAGGAGAGCAGGGTCTGTATCCCTGATACTCCCTCTCCACCCCCAAACAAATGCATGGAAAGGGTGTGGAGAGAGGGGTGTAGTAGATAGAGTTATGGCTCCTACCCACCCGTGCACCAGCCGGCATTGTTGCCTATTGTAACGGGCTGATGCAGCACACTTCCCTCCCTGCACAAAACAGGTATATTGAAGGAACTGCAACTCAGGAGGATGTCTTGAGTGTCACAGTTCCTTTCTGGAGCTCCTCCTGCAGAGCACATGCTGTGACATACACGCTGGGACACTACATCCCATATTCATCATATTAATATTATTACGATACAATTATGGCATAATTATGATGCATTTTGTACAAGATAGGTCATGTACGATGTCATTGGAAAAGTTATGATTTTCTGAATATGATTATCCTATTTGTGCATGTACCATTTTTGTATCTGAAGTTATAAATATTGACTATGTAGCTGTATTTCAAATGTGGTCACACCTGGGTAACACCCACTAGGCAAAATGCTTCCAGCCTAGACAGATGGTTGTGAAGGGCCTATTTAGGGTAATGGGACATTAGGAAAAACAACAGGTGATAGGGGAGGGGCGGGCAAACTTTTTGGCCTGAGGGCCACATCAGGTTTCGGAAATTGCATGGAGGGCCGCCCCCGACGCCCCCCCAGGACTCCTGTCCCATCCAACCCACCCTATTCCCTGATGGCCCCCCGGGACCCCTGCCCCATCCACCCCTCCCCCTGGCTCCCTGTCCCCTGACTGCCCCCGGAACCCCCGCTTCTGACTGCCCCCCACCGCCCCATCCAATGCCCCCCCCCATTCCTGACAGCCCCCCTGGGACCTCTGCCCCATTCAACCACACATTTTCCCTGTCCCCTGACTGCCCCCATAACCCCTGACTTCCCTCTGCTGCCCCATCAACCCCCCCTCCTTCCTGACTGCCCCCCTGAGACTCCAGCCCCATCCAACCACCCCTTTTCCCTGTCCCCTGACTGCCCCCGGAACCCCTGACTCTGACTGGCCCTTGCTGCCCCATCCAACCCCCTCTCCTTCCTGACTGCCCCCCCAGGACCCCTGCCCCATTCAACCCCCCTGTTCCCCGCCCTCTGACCGCCCCTACCCCTATCAACCCCCCCACACCCCCTGATCACCACCCTGAACTCCCCTGCCCTCTATCCAACCCCCCCTGCCCTCTTACCACGCTGCCTGGAGCACCAGTGGCTGGCAGCACTACAACCGCGCTGCCCAGCTGGAGACAGCCACACTGTCGCCACCACGCAGCACAGAGCACTGGATAAGGCCGGGCTCTGCAGCTGCGCTGCCCTATGAGCTCGCAGCCCTGCCACCCAGAGCATTGCGCTGGCGGCGGAGCGAGCTGAGGCTGCAGGGGAGGGGGAACAGCAGAGGAGGGGCTGGGGGCTCGCCTCCCGGGACAGGAACTCGGGGGCCGGGCAGGAGGGTCCCGTAGTAGTTTGCCCACCTCTGTGCTAGGGGAAGCTTATCCCCCTCCTGGTGAGCCTTCCTGAGAACGTTCCAGGCAGCTTATAAGTAATGGCTGCTATGACTCAGCAGGGCATGCAAGGACATGTGACCAGACCACATGACACTGATCTCCATTTTCGGTACCTGTATTTTTCCACAAACTGGGCTGGGAAGTGATTTTGAAACAAAGGGGTCCCGCCCTATGGAGAAGCTATATAAGGCAGGGAGTGACATCATCTATTGTTATTCACTCCCCCACAACTCAACACCTGAGAGAAACTCTGAAAAAAAGGACTTGGGACGGTGGTGGGGATTCGAAGCTGCAAAGCAAGTGCAGCTTGTGCCTGAAGACTCTGCAAGCCTGCTTGTATCATCAGTCAGGGTGAGGAATTACTAATTCATGTCCAATCTTTTTAGTGTCTTGGGCTTAGTTTGCATTTTTGTTTATTTACTAGGTAATCTGCTTTGATCAGTTTGCTATCACTTAAAATCTATCTTTTGTAGTTAATAAACTTGTTTTATGTTTTAATTTAAACCACTGTGCCTTTAAGTGAAGTGTCTGGGGAAAAATCTCAGCTTCGTTAACAAAAGTTTGTTGCATATTCCCCACCACATTGAGGGAGGGGTGAACCGGGTAATAAATTCATACTGGTCGGAGTTTCGACCAGGGCAGGACGGTACAGCTGTGGGGTCTTAGGCTAGGGATCCAGGGGTTACTTTGGCTGCAGCCTCTCTATTGTTGGTTCATGCAATGGCTGGCCAAAACCTGCATGTAACTGCAGCTGCTTGTGTCCTTGGCTGGTGAGAGTGTAGGACTGGGAGTGGTCTACAGCTTGTCACAGCAACACAGTGTGAGAGGGAGCCCGGGCTGGTGGATCAGAGGGCTCAGAGGTACCCCAGCCAGCACCCTGGGAGAAACCTGTAACACATACTGCTCCTTACAGGGGGCTGAGAGTGAAATCTTGCCCTTTTATAGCCTCCAGGATATAACAGGTACTTTGCAGTGAAAACAAGAAGACATGGTGTCTGCCTAAAAGACTTTAAAATCTTCAGGGTACAACTAGTGTAGTCGTCTGGGATCATGTGGAGGTCCATTGACTTCAGTGGAACGCCAAATACTTGAAGTTTTTAGATTGTTTGTTTTTTATGGAAATTATGGGGGAAATCCTATTTTCTCTGTTACTCTGTAAGAGGAAAGGGGAATTTTCCCCACTACAATAAAACAAAGCCCCTCTTCCACATAGGACTGTCGCCACTGGAGTGTCTCCACTGTGAACAGGTGTGGCGGTTCGGTCTGGACCACTGAATTCAGTAGGGCTTTGCATTAGTATAATAGCCCACTTGGTCACATCCCATTGTAGGATCAGGCCTGATTTTTTTGTTCAGGCTTCAGTTATAACCTTTTCTTTTCCACTATTGAGTCTGAAGCTTTCCAAGATTGGTCTAAACCCAGAGATTAATTCCCCTGCAAAATTTGAGGACAATCCCTGTAGCTATTTATGAAAACTGGTAGAAAGCAGAAACTCTTTCAGCTAAAATATATAAAGGGAATTTTGCTTACTGATAACTCTAAAATAATCAAGTTCTGAGGATGCCAGTCCTCAGAACTATGCCTGCAATTCACAGATGCATGTTAATTTTTTAGCAGAAATTGAACTCACAAAAAAGAAGTTGCCCTTCTGAAAACTGACCCCAATGTGAGCAATGTGGGTAAATGTTCCTATGAGAGCTATGACCTCCGTATTTCTAGACCTTTTTCTGTTTAAATTTTCAGTGTAACATTATGTGGGATTTTGTTAATTTTGCACTTAGTAACTTACTGTAAGTAAATCAAACAGAAACATAAGCACATATGATGTCATCTAAACATTTCAGTAACGAGCAAGGTTGTCTTTTGTCCTGTGTTTGCATACAGGGAATTAAGGAACTGAAGACATCCCTTTACTCCCTCACATCACAGGTCACAGTGCAGTGGGGAGAGTAGCCTCCGTAGGGCCAGTACTCCTCTTCCTGCAAGCAGGGAGTAGGTTGGTATGGCCAAGGAATGAGTGGAACCTTGACCTCCACTCACCCACAAAGTACTGGCTGAGCAAAGCTGCACCAGCACAAACGAAGAAATAATCTGAAAGCAGTACAGATCTGGAGCAGATTACTTTTCCCTGGCCTGTGAAAGGGGAACCATGGTCATAATTCATTCTCTGCTGCTCACACTACATGCTGTCCCATATTCAGGGCAGCTTATAATGTCACTGTCTAGCCAAATATTATTAATGCTGATTATTTAGCCTTACAATAGCCATGTGACGTAGGTACAGTATTATAATTTCCATTTTTTTTCAACTGTTGCAGAAACAGGCACAAAGCAGTTAAATGATTTCCTCAATGTCACACCACAAGTCTGATACAGCAGTGAATAGAAACAAGGTACCTGATTCCTAGCCTATTTCTATTGAAGTAGTTCGTTTTTAAAAGAGTAAATGTGCCCATGGTAAACACTCATATCTGTGTTATTTACTTTGCAGATTGAAGCATGTTCTTCATATTCATATTAATGAGCTGCTTCTCATGAGGCAACCCATTAATTTTAATAGGGGAGCTAACGGGTCATAGACTTCGTTTAATGTGGAAGATAACGAACATATTCTAGAGGTTTATTTCTTATTGATGCAATATTTCATCACTTAAAAAAAATAAATCTATAATTAGTCGACTGAGTTTCCACGATAGGTGTTGAACAAATCTATCGAGAATGGTTGATTTTTGTGTTTCTACTGCCTGAAGTGTTACATGCTTTTCATTTTCTGAAGGAATTGGGGGTTTAATTTCTAAACAGAAATGTCACAAGTTCTGAGCACTTTGGCATGCAGATTTCCTCCCTCTTTGGTATGGGGATGAGCTCAAACTCCTCCTACAGTATCTCTTGATTATTGTATGATCATTATTTAGTTGTCAAGTGAGGTATCAGGGAGAGCAAGATGGCTTTAGCTTACAACATATTTATTACTGTGTTATGTCCCCATACTCTATGCCAGATTTTCAGCTAGTGTAAATTG
Source organism: Trachemys scripta elegans (assembly GCF_013100865.1). Lineage (NCBI taxonomy): Eukaryota > Metazoa > Chordata > Testudines > Emydidae > Trachemys > Trachemys scripta. Next base: position 101,878,071 of record NC_048304.1, on the reverse strand, counting down.
ACATAGCTTTACAATAATAATTTAAACACAGCAACCTTGTGAGATAAGTTAGAATTATTTCAGCTTTACCGAAACTACGCCACAATTTGATTTTCTCAGGGTCACATAAGTCTGTAGCTGAATAGAACCCACATCTCCTGACTTCAGGTCCTGTGCTTAACTACTAGACCATACTTCCTCCATACACTGTGCTTTATCTGTATTGATTAGACATTCCACCTAATTATATGGTCCCCATCATAACAATAGCCTAACACCTCACAAATATGAATAATCTTCATCACATCTCTGTGACCTAGGGAAGTATTATCAATCCCCCTTTTTAGATGGGGGAACTAAGGCGCTGGTGAGACCTCATTTGGAGTACTGTGTGCAGTTCTGGTCTCCAATGTTTAAAAAAGATGAACTCAAACTGGAACGGGTGCAGAGAAGGGCAACTAAGATGATCAGAGGAATGGAAAACCTGTCGTATGAAAAGAGATTAGAGGAGCTTGGGTTGTTTAGTCTGACAAAGCGAAGGCTGAGGGGGGATATGATTGCTATCTTCAAGTATATCAGAGGGGTTAATATAAGGGAGGGAGAAGAATTATTCCAGCTTAGTACTAATGTGGACACGAGAACGAATGGATACAAACTGGCCGGGGGGAAGTTCAGGCTTGAAATTAGACGAAGGTTTCTGACTGTCAGAGGGGTGAAATATTGGAACGGCCTTCCGAGGGAAACGGTGGGGGCGACGGACCTGTCTGGTTTTAAGATTAAGTTGGATAAGTTTATGGAGGGAATGGTTTAATGGTAAAACATAGTAGCCAAGGAAAACCAAGCAATGGTACGTGAATAGCATAATGGCCAACAAGGGTTAGGCTAGAGACTCTTGCCTATATGCTCGGGGTATTACTGATCGCCATATTTGGGGTCGGGAAGGAATTTTCCTCCAGGGTAGATTGGCTGAGCCTCTGGAGGTTTTTCGCCTTCCTCCGCAGCATGGGGCAGGGATCACTAGCAGGAGGGTCTCAGCCGATTGAAGTCACTAAAACACAGGATTGGGGACTTCAACGGCAGAGTCCAGGGAAGGGTATTGCGGCCTGCAGCATGCAGGGGGTCAGACCAGATGATCATAATGGTCCCTTCTGACCTTAAAGTCTATGAGTCTATGAGTCTAAAGCAGAGGGAGACTAAATTACTTGCTTGTATTCATACCAAAAGTCCGTGGCAGAGCCAGGAATTGAACCCACATCTCCTGGGTCCCATTTAAGTTCCTTTACTGTAAGACCAGCTTTCCTCCCCTGTGAGAGTAGTCACCTGGGTTTCATTACACTGGAGATAGAATACAAACTCCTACTAGCTGCTACATTCACATTTTTGGCCACTTTCACAGTGAAACTATGAACACTGTTACTGTCCTAAACAATCCTCAAAGCAGTTTGTCCTTCTTTGTTGCCTATTGATCGCATCTACTCTAAAGAACGAAATCCATCCCTGCGCAGATGGCCAGCAAAAGGGTTACAGCACCATTTAAGTTCACTTAGGCTCTCAAAATGAAGCTTAAGTGGGACTTAAGTCATGCATAAGTCTTGTGCTGGCCATCTACACAAGGGTCAACTTCACTCTGCATGCCTAAAAATTGGTGCATAAACGTTTGGTCAACCCAGAAAAAGAGCTTGGTTTAGAAGGCCACCATTTTATTCTTTTTTTTTTTTTTAAATTCACCTGTAATCTACCTGTAAGTTTAAAAAAGGCTCTGTGTTTTACAGCTGCTTTATGTTTCTGATGGGAGCAGCATATATACCTATTAGCCTTTGATCCCGCTGATTCATTTTACTTCATCTCTTGATTTAGCTAGGGTAAATTCCATGGTCCAATCACAGTCTCCTTTCTTTCTGGCTCTGCTCATCCGAAGATCTTTGCAAACAAAGTGATAAAAGGGTCTTTCTTTTTAATCAGTCTTCCCTGCATACACTTGAGCCATCGTATGAATACTTTTTGGTGTAGCATCTAATTGCCAAAGCTGCTCAGTGGTGTCAGAGATGAATGAAAGGAAGATGGAATTCAGAAGTATAAAGCAGCCAACAAGCTTATTTGGAACCTAACCATATGTTAGACTCACAGGCATCAGCATACAATTGCCTGTGAAGACTACCAAGGAGTCAGATGCTGGAACTACTGAACAATTTTTTTCCCCAACTTGGCATTTAGTTTCTGTCTGGGGAAAGTGTCAGTGCTCACCTATCACTGAAGAAAGTAACCAAGAGGTATGAGAAAAAGGTGATGAAATGATGATCACATTGGTCCCTGCTGGTCTTAAATTGTATAGGAAAAAATCTGAAAGAAATGAGGAAGGAGAAGAGTGATTTGCTTGTTTGAATAACAAAATGTAATCTTTGCTTTAAATATATAGCACAAGTTTTAGAATAACTTTGAAACTATTAACATCAAAACATTATTGGAGGCATGGTTCATCCCTCACCCGATCCCCCTATTTCAAAACTACAATTTATAATTCAAATGTTGATGTGAAAATGAAAACAAAAAAATAGAAATAGGAAGAGTTACGCTTCTTGAGGAATAGACTCTAGGGTAAATGTATGTTTAATTAAACATACAAATCAGTGTTTATCCAAAAGAGAGATACTTCTGCAGTACTAAAGGCTGTTTGCTGTCACATGTTACTTCTGAATATTTGTGGGTGACCTTAATTATTTCGGATACCATGTATTCTGTGGGGAACAGATTTAGCTTACCAATATGTGGGAAGGTGAGGCAATAGTTAATGTAATGCGGAAACACTACTCTTATATAAGTTCCATTTTGGGTAGTGTCTTTCAGTTTCTTGTTGAAAACAGGAATAAATTAAATCAGATTGCATGGGGATGCTTTATCTGTGTTCAACAACACTTACCATTGATGTTGATCATGTAGCAAACCTCTGTGTTTTCAGGGTAGACTGAATACTCTTTTGTTTTAAAAAAAAGCAGAGGGGGCCTTGAGCATTTAAAACTCAAGATTAAATACTTTTGTAACATCAGGGAAGGAATTAACACATTTGTTAATAAAAGAGTTTAAGTTATTTGGCTAAAAAATTGCTCCCTTTAGAATGAGTGCTCTTTATTCAACCTTTCAATGTCAGTTATCATTTTTAAAACAGCTTGACCTGGAAGCATACAGCTAAAATTGTGGTGACTGTTAATGACAGTTTTATTGGACACTATGCTTATAGTTCACATTTTGAGGTCTGTATGTAATTGATCTTTCTACCCTACATGAGAAACACTGCAATAAGTTGGTTGCTGCACCACATTATAGATATAGAGAAATAATAATGATGTCACCTTGAGATTCAAAGATCGTGGAATAGTAATAGTCTCCTAGCTCATTCTCCCAACTGTGATGACCTCTCCAGTACTAAATCTTAACAGTCTCAGCATTATTTTTGAATTATTCATGCTAGCCTTTCCCTCACTACAAAATCAAGGAAAATGAATGCATCATGCTCTGTCAGCTCCACAGGTATTTTGGTAAAAATATAAAATATTATTTGGTTTCACAAAATCTGTGCAGCAATACAGGTCACGTGCCTATCCTGAACAAAAACAAAAATTTCATATGCAGAAGAGATGGAGCACATCTGTTGAAAATTCTGAATCCTACATTTTGATTTATCATAAATTCTGAATCCTGCAGTTTGATTAATTGCACGTATCTCTCCAGAAATGAAATAAAAATTAAACAAGTACCGGTACAGACAGACCAGTTTTCAATTACTTTGACAATGCAACATTGACAGTATTTTAGCAATCATCATGTGAGATTATAAAAGTAACAGATTAAACCTAAATCACTAATTTATCACTTTTTTTTAACATCGTTTATAGCTGATTATAGAGACTTGTGATGTTTGGGGTAAGCAGCAATATCAGCAGATAGGTAAAAGAAAACTCATGTATTTCTTGGAACTGCACTATAATGAGATTAAAAACAACTAGTTTGTTCTTAAAGATAGTAGGATGACAACTCTTTCCGTTTTTCAAACCTGGGTAATAAGAGAGGACTACTGTTTTATTCCAGTGAGGGATCTTATAAAAAAGTGCATGTGGGAATAAAATAAAATGCATGTAAATGTAAACTCAAGTAGGTGTCCTGATTCATCTGTAGCTGGTGACCTTTAAGTTCATGATGAAAAACAAATGTCAGGCTTTCAAAAGACAGGAGTATCCCTGGCTTTGCTGGGGATTTTGTATGCTATCGCACAGACTGTATTAATTTAGTCTGGCATCAATAACCTTGAAATCAGGATTTTGCACTAAAAATCCAGTTTTATGTTTATTCCGAAAGCAGAGATAAAAGGTGACTTTATTTTAAGGGGCCCTCCAGTGGCTACAGGGCAAATGTAATGTAACATTACTGATTTTGCGTACCTTGCTATTCAATGCCAGCTCCCATGGCAACAGATTTTATATGAATATAAAGAATCTGATGAAGATCTTGTTATTTTGTATAGAATTTTAATTACAGACAAGGCTTCTTTCTGTGGAGTTATATAACATTCCCTCAAATGGCGCGTACCCTTTGAAAGTCTTGGTCAAAGATGTGCAATATATTTAAAATGACCCAAAGAGCCTTGAGACCATTGGGGAAGAACAGAAGGTCCTTTTGCTATATATTAGGTCAGCAAAAGAACATATTTCAGAGAGTAACAAATAAGACAGAAAATCAGTATTTTTCCATACTGTAGATATTGTATGATATGGCCAGTTCGTATTTCAAGTAGAAGAACAAAAGAATGTCACATAATTGTTTAAGATCTATTGTATGTCACAGAATTATTTAAAGACAGTCTTTGACTCTAGTGAAAAATCTTTTGTTTGAGGTGCATATGCTCCCCTCAATGTGTATATCAGCTGAGATTCAGTTAGCCTGCATAGGAGTTATACCTACATATGGAAAGGAGAACAAAACCTTTTTATTGTTTTCTTTTAGTTACATTTAAATCCCTTCCAGTCTGGTCTTTTCTTCTTTGCTCCAACTTTTACTATGATAAAGGTAACTTTTTTCCCCCCGAAGAAACAAAAAAGCACCCACGTGTTGGAAAGAACTAGAAGAGCACTAAAAACTCACTGGTTTTAATCTAATTGAACATCAGCCAGGACTGCCTTTATTGCAATTCTGAATGCTATTAACATATATAGCAGAATATCCCAACAGGTGGAAAGAGTACATTAGACAGACAGAGTGGTAGTAACAGTTGAGTCTGGATATACCAAGAAACTGAAGATGGTTAGGACTCCTTTCCCCCCATCCCCCTACCAACTCTCACACACCCTTACCACTACAAAACTGGGTCAATTATAGTTTCAAGTAATCCAACCTTTGTTTTGCAGTATGATCCTGCTCCCAGTGAAATCAGAGTTTTCCATTTACTTCAATGAGGAAATGATCAGGCCCTTTCTTAGTATTAGCAATTTGCTGCTAAAAATATTAATTTTGATTACTTTTGTATGAGTGGGTGCCATATTACTATCTTTCATACACAAAGAGATTACTCCATGTTTAAGCACAAAACAATGTGTTTTTGTAGTTCACGCACTTCTATGTTTGTTTTTTTCTATGCTGAAAACTGACAGAATAAGGATCCTACCCAGAGAATTAGCCAATCTGTTTTTATTTTTGTTCAAGTACTTTGATGCTTAGACATATAATATCTTTTGAAATTGTGCAGGATCTTCTACTAACGATGTCTGAGTCCTTGCATCAATGTGTTGAATTTTCTTTTCTGATGGCACACTGACATGAAAGAGAAAACTTATCTGTCTACAACAGCAGAGTCTGAGTTTAGGTCCAAAGAGAGCTGTTCCAAGATACCACTATGACTCCGTTTTGACAAAGGAAAGCTGTCAGTACAACATGAACTGGTCAGACCCGTGGAACAGTCCTGCATTGGCAGGGAGATGGGCTGGATGACCTAATAGAACTTTTCATCTCTAACTTCTATGTTTCTCTGATAACCAGGTCTTATGGCCTCAATGATCAGAGAGTATTTCAAAGTGGAATGTATGGCCTCTGACAGAATAGTGACACATGAGATTTAACTTTGAAAAATGCAAGCTAATATATCTAGGGAAAAATAATCTGAAACGAAGGTCCTCAATGGTAGGAGGAAATCTGGAAAGAAGTAATACCAAGAGAAATCTCTGGGTGATAATAGATAGCAGATTGCATATGAGTTTTCAAAATAGGTAAACTTTTGGGATGCATATACAGATGTCATGTCACAAAAGAGGGAGTTTGGTAGTGCTTCTTATGTGGCTCTGGCTAGACTGCACATAGAATCCTGCCTTCAAGTCAGGGCACCACTTTTTACATTCAGTTCTGTGCACCATTATACTTATATTCTGTACCTTCAGTCTGGCACTAATCTGTGCCTAAAGTCTCAGGGGGGAAAATTAACTTGCATTAACTTTAAAATGGCAAAGGAAAATAATCTACAAGACATCACTAATAGAAAGTTTTCCCAGATATTCAGGTTAAGATTTTATTTTTTCTTCTTACTTTCATTCCATTATGTGTATTAAACACTTGGTGATTCATCAAATATCTGTAGATAGTTACTGTATCTCTCCTTAGTTATTAGTCAAACCATACATAAATAGTTTTTACTCTTTCTTAATAAGTCAATGCCTCCACCTCTTAATTGTTTTTGGTGTTCTTTGCTGAACATCCTAGAGTTTGCTGATATCTTTGTGATAATGAGGAACACAAAACTGAATAAACACACTCCAGGTGAAATCTAGACAGGGGTCACATAGAGAAGTACTACGAACATGCCTGCTTTGTGACCGATGGGTGAAATCCTGGTCCTAATGAAGTACTGAAAGACTCCAAGTGACTTCAGGGGAGGCAGGATTTCACCCAATGCCTCTTCATAAGTATTCAAAAATTGCATTAACAGTTTTTGTTGCTGTACCACATTGAAAACTCATACAATCATAGGGTTGAAAGGGACCTCAGGAGTTCATCTAGTCCAACCCCCTGCTCAAAGCAGGACCAATCCCCAATTGGTCCCCTCAAGGATTGAGCTCACAACCCTGGGTTTAGCAGACCAATGCTCAAATCACTGAGCTATCCCCCCTGGCCTCCAAAATGGATATCCTATCTCCTAGAACTGGAAGGGATCTTGAAAAGTCATTGAGTCCAGCCTCCTGCCTTCACTAGCAGGACCAAGTACTGATTTTGCCCCAGATCCCTAAGTGGCCCCCTCAAGGATTGAGCTCACAACACTGGGTTTAGCAGGCCAATGCTCAAACCACTAAGCTATACCGCCCCACTTAAAAGGTCATGTGTAATGTGAGCCCATTATTGTTCCTACAATTCTTCTGATGTTACTTCTTTTCAGATTTACCTACCATATGCCCACCTTTGCCCAGTTGAATTAAATACATATATTCTAGATTATTTTCTCCTGAAAAATTAACTTGGACTTCTCCAAGTTAAATTCCACTTTATTGCTTGATCATATTTTTAACTTAACAAGGTCTTTTGCATAATTTCTCTGTCCTCACTGGTGTTTATAAAACCTCTCAAGTTAGTATCTTCTATGGATGTAATTAATGCACCATTTACTCCATTTTCAAGATCATTAATGCAGATGTTAAATAAGTAGGGACCTAATATTTCTATGGTATCCTACCAAAACCCAGCCCCAACTCAAATTGCTGATGTTTACCACTACAACTTTGTAGTCCTTCAGCCAGTTTTTTATCTACAAGGTAAATTCCTATATCCAAGTTCATTTGAATTCTGCAGTAGGATTTTGTGAAATGGGTGTCAAAAGCTCCTCTAAAATCAATTCAATTTGCCCCTAATATGTTCCCTTCATAATTTACTGGCAGGTTAGTGCACTCAGGGCTAGTCAAAAAGTGTGTGGAATTTGGTTCAGTTAGAGGGAAGTAGTGTTGTCTAGTCAGTGGCTAGAATACTGCACAGGAATTCAAGAAATCTAGATGGTTTCTGGATCTGCTGTTGGGTGACCTTAGGCAAGTCACTTCCTCAGCCTGTGTGTCAGTTTCCCCATCTGTAAAATGGGGATAATGATGCTGATTTACTTTGTCAAGTGCTTTGAGATCCACTGCTGAAAATCGCTATGTAAGAGCTGGATATTATTATTATTTCTGAAATATGTTTTCTTAATTGTGACTATAATTTGGGGTAAGGTGGTGATTTTCATTTTAAAGTGAGCAAAATCTCCTTTTTATTGATTTAATTAAAGCTGTGGTGGGTGATCTTTTGAGATTTTTGTGGCAGGATACAAATATTAAGGTTAAGCACAACCCATGGAACAATAATGACAGTCAATACTTTGATTCATTTTAACAGGCAATGTTTCAGAACCCTCCCTGAAAATACAGGAAAAAAACCCAAGGCATAGTGTTCATGTACCTGTACAACCTGGGAAAAGAAACACTTGAGAATTGCTGGTGAATAATGTAGCCATCAAATATAATGTTACTGCCTACAGTATCCAGTTATAACTATTCTTCTGTCCTTTAGAGCCAGAGAACTGTAGCTAAATATTGACTTATTTAAAGGACAGGTGTTGCAGTATGTTAGATTTGACTGAGAAGAGGTTGCTCCTTCCTGCTGTTGCTATACAGCTAGCAGAGATGACATTCCTAAACACAATCACCATGGTCTTGTGGGAATCTCATGAATTATTTTCTAAGTTGCGAACACCTAGAAGGGTGGGTGTGATTTAGAGGGTGAAAACAATGTAGCAAGTTTACCTACTGTGACAATGCAAGCAGTATCAGCTATATGCCATTCAACATTAGAGGTAGTGCTCTGCATTCCTGAATTCCTTCCCAAATCATGGGAAGATAAAGAAAGGAAAACAAATAGCAGATAGGAGATTAGGAAAATAAAATGGCCATTTTTCCAGTTTGGGTCATGCAGAATGGATTAGCAGGTTCGGGCAGTTTAAACATGCTTGCACAAGCAGCTGATGCTGGCCTTCACCCACTACATACAGTGCCAAATTCGTGAGAGGAAGGCATTTTGTTTGTGCATGTGGGTGATCACTTGCTGCCTGTGCATCAGTTTCAAGTGGTTATCTACATGCCATTTTCATGCCCTTGGCTTTGATCCATAAGACTTCAACACTTGTACTTAAAGGCTGCTGCAGCAAAAAACTGACAGGACTGGACAAACTGTTCAGATTGAGGATGAGTGTATCTGAAGACAGCAATCAGAAGTGTACTAACTGTAGGGGCACCACAGAAAGTATGTAGCAAGAACCAGGAGAAAGTGTGAGTTCAGCTTGCTTTCAATTCATACATTTCTAATGTAACCCTTCTGCCAGGTGGAGCTGGCAGCAACCAGGGCAGGGTTCAATATCTTGGGGTTTCTTTTCAACACTACAAACACAGAGCCTGCTCGAGCCCCCACCCAATAACCTGGGAAAATTACTCACCACCCCCTGGGTGCCTCTGAGAAGCAATACTGCCCCACTCACAAGCACAGATTCTGAGTGTAGAAAAGAAACTTTTAATGAAAGGAGAGAAGTCACCTGACATTAATTGGGGAAAATGCCGCAAGCAGGATCATAATCATAAAACTGTGAGCAGGACACCCTGCCCAGCATGCCTGGGGCAGAGTCTTCTTTGGTCTTGAGTTCTACAACCAAAGTTCTTTTTCTGTGCCCCCACTTTGCTCCCCACTCGTTGTCCTTGGTCAGTGAGGACCCAAAGTTCAGAGGTGCATCTGTGTGAGTTCACCTCCCACCTGGGGAAGAAAGCACCTTGCTTGCACTGCCACCTGAGCACTTGTGCTAGCAGTCTGCCCCACCAGCCGCTCGTCCCTCTCAGTTGGCCACCTCACCGCTGCCACCTGCCTCTCTACTGTGATCTCTGAAGGTCAGTCTTAGTGATTTTCATCTCTTTGCAGGCTGGGCAAAACTGCTGTCCCACAAGTGATTTCAGCATTTGAGCACTTTAAAATAACAAAAGGCTCCTAATGAAGCCTATTTAACACTATCTTTGAACAACAGGGAGGAACTGATTAAACCAGACCAGGGACCCTTAGGAAGGGGCCACAACTCCTACCTAGGACACCTGTTCCCACTCCTCTTACTTTCAGAGGGGTCTGGCATTCGAGCCCCTGGTTTAACGAGGTCTTTTCTACTGATGGTGACCTCCTCATTTAGGACAGGTTAAACACAGATTCACTCCCCTTTATTCCTACAGTAAAGACAACATTGATAACATTTCACTACCCCTGCACTCAGTATTAAAGTGATTTGTAACCCAACACCAGCCAAAGTTGATCACTTTGAGCAACACAGCTCTATCTGCTGGACAGCTTGGCAGAGTAGGTGTGTTCATGTAAATACAGTTTGCTCCTGAAATCTCTCCTCCTCCCAGGAAGTTGTCAGGGGAGAATTCATTCAGACCCTGCTTACACTAATATTTATGCTTATTTTTAGGAGTTGCAACATGATAAAAGGGTATGGAAAGGAAAGTGCATCTGTGACAACCCAATTAAAGCAAAGTCTGGCTACAGACTGACAATATGAAAGCCAGTTTGGGATAGCAAAGACATTGTGAAAAGGTATCGTGGATACTGGGGTGATAATGGATGCCATTTTTATGGATACAACAGCAACTATGCCACCTTTGGTTGCAATAAATCTAGGGCAGAATAAGCTAGTTCTGCAACCCCTAAACTCAACAGAAACTGTAATTTACTTCAGAGTGCCTTCTCAGAGTCAAGCAGTGCTTGGTCCGTGCTCCTAACAAGGCCAGGTACAGAGGGGTTGCCTGGGACCGAAACTAATGCTACATAATTGAAAAGCTTCAAACACAAGAAATGGGGATTAGTCTCCGAATGCAGAGACCACCCAGATCCTGAACAACAAATGAGATGTCACCAGTTGTGTCGCACAGCTCGGTGTTATTGCTGCACACTCCACTATCCAGTGCATCTGTGCCAAAGCACTACACTCTTTTTTTTAAAAAGTATCCAGGAAATCTTAGTTCAAATTGAAGATGGTTTTCCAGCAGGCCCTGCTCTTTACCCAATTTTCCAGCTGAGTTGACTGAGGCACAAGGCCGTCAAGAGGCTTGCCCAAGGTCAGTGAGTGAATCAATGAGTAAAGTCAGATTAGATTTTAGCTGCTCATCCTTTGCTGTAACTGCTATACTATACCCCTAAAAAGAGGGCTGTACTCAAAATATTTAGCTGCACTGAAACAATGATAACAAAAATGTTATGGATGTGCTTCAATACTGATTTAAAAACAAACAACAACAAACAAAACAAACGGTTAACTCATAAGAATTCAGGTGTTTGACCAGAATAAAAATGTTTCAAGAGATTACTACTTTACCATAACGAACTCACTATCCAATAGATACCATAAACCTCACAGTATCATTTTTACTACCATTTTTTAAAATAAAGTAAATGCACAAGAACAAAACCATACAGGGTTTGGTCTATGCATCTCAACAAGGACTTGGGCAGTCAAACCTAGCAGTCTGGGCCAAAGTCAGCATCAGGAGTCAAGACACGAGTCAGGACCAGAGTCAGAGACCAAAGGCAGGAATCAGGAGTCAAGCAAGAAGGCACAGTCCAATGTAGCAGCCAACCAGGAATTCACACAGTTATACAGATAACTTGCTGTGCCTCTTTTTCAGCTTAAGTAGGAAGCCCTGACCAATTAGAGGTCCCACTGCTCCTCCAATCAGGGCCCAAAGGAAGCCTCCCTGATGTAGCTTGAGGTTTCATGGTCTCTTCAACCAGTTACAAGTGAACCACTGGGTAAGAGCAGGGCAGCAGCAGTTGACTGGGACCCCCACAGACACAGTGGGATCATGACTTAAGTTAGTATGATGCAACAATGGCATATAATTTATTTTATAATATTCCCTGAAGCAAGCTCAAGCAGTAGTTAAAGTAAAGAGAATGGTTCAGGGGCTTCTGAAGGGATTAGGGTGTTTTTCAGAGCTGCTGCATAATGGGATTGATACTAACTGCCAAAAAAAATAAAATCTCCTCCATGGAGTGTCACCATGCCTCAGTGGGTCACAAGTCAGAATGCCGAATTCAGGACTAACTGCTGAGAAATAGGGCAGACTCACCCCAAACTGGTGGTTATTCTCTCATTAAATTACACTAAGCCAGTAACAGAAGTAAACTTCTGTCTCATCACACTGGTTAACAAGAAGTAAAGAATGTAGTCTCCTTAGGCATTCCAGCCTGGTTGCTGCACCCAGACACTAGACTCTGATGAGTGGTTACTGAAAATCACTTTAATCAAACATAGGATTCTTCTAATCCCAAGAGATCAGACACATAGCCAGGTCAATATATAACTCAGATCTTACCCAATAATCATGCTGATACCAATCCTTTAGAAACTAAAAACTAACAGTTTAATAATAGAAGAAAAGAAGAAGAGAGTTAATAATGGTTAATAGATCATACACATACAAATAAATTGCTAAGTCCTTTTATCAGGTTTGTAGCAGTGATGGAATAGACTGCTGCCTTGTAAAGTCTCTCTGGTAACTTCCAAAAGATTGGAAGGTTCTCAGTCCATTCTTCAAAATGCTCCTAAATCAACAGTCCAGAGAATCAGGGCAGGAAAGAGGTTAAATGGATATATGTCAGGGGTCTTTTTTATATTTTGCCATGTGTCTGGAAATTTACTGTTTGTGGAAAGTTACTGGTGTAAGAGTCCAAGGTCACTTGAGCATATCACAGGTCCTTACATGGCTTGATGACTCACAGGGGGTAGCCATTGGCTCCTTGGAGTCTGAGGCATCCACAAGAAGAGCTGTCTGAATGGAATGAGTTTCTTCCATGGCCCATTTTGAGAGCTAAGTGTTCTTGATGGGTCATCAATACATAGCTGTCTGGCCTTAATGTAAATTTTACCTGGTGGATGTCACCTAGGAATACAACATGTGTATGATGCCAGTACATAGCCAATATTCATAAGTTCAGATACAAAAATGATACATGCATATAAACAGGATAATCATACTTAGCAAATCATAACTTTTCCATTGACACCTTACATGACATACTTTGTACAAAATTTATTGCAACTGTATAACAGTAGTAATATTAATGCTATAAATAGTCATATTCAATCATACAGCATCACATGAAGTTCCTCCTAAAATTATCCAGGGAGGGACAAGAGAAGTTTACCACCAATGGGTCATGAACCCTAACCCAATCCCTATGGATTCTCTGCCTCCATGCTGGGACCCCAGCACCTACCTCACACAATGGAGTCAAAGTTTAAGGCCAGAAAGGACCACTAGATTATCTGGAGTGAACTCCTGTATATCACAGGCCAGCAACACTACCTGCACCCTAAACCCAACAACCAAAATGAGAGTAAAGTATTACAGCCCACAGGATACTAGACCATTATGTGCCATAGGCAGAGAATAGAAGGGTCCGAGATGCATTAATGCTCAAGGCCTCTGCAATATCAGGGAAATGATTAAATCAGATATACCCAGATAATCCTGGCCTGTGAGCCACCCTCCATGCAGTAGACAAAGGCAAAAACCTCCCAAGATCACTGCCAATCTGATCTGGGGGGAAATTCACACTAACAGGGCTTGCCAAGCTGGTGGCTGACTTTGAATGCTCTTCCACAAATTTAAAGGGGCCCATCACAAAGGGCATGCATGGAAGGCAATACAGTACTTCCCTTTTCTTGAGGAACTTCACAAGGTCAGAGGGAGGACAATTCATACTGTCCCCAGGCCATTCCTCCTCCCCAGCCAGCCATTCCCCACATTGATCCCCGTATCTGTGTAGATGTGGTACAGGAAAAGGGGGAAACGCTGCCTTTGGGGGTGGGATAGCTCAGTGGTTTGAGCATTGGTCTGCTAAACCCAGGGTTGTGAGCTCAATCCTTGAGGGGACCCAGCTGTCAGGGACAGTACTTGGTCCTGCTAATGAAGGCAGAGGACTGGACTCAACTCAATGACCTTTCAAGGTCCCTTCCAGCTCTATGAGACAGGTATATAGCTCTTTCCATGTGAAGTGGTGAGAAGCATGTTCTGTGCATGGATCAGGTCCTAAATTAGATGTATAAGTACTTTGAAAGTTTGCTTTAATCATTGAATAGTAATACTATATCTAATAAATAAAGCAGACAGAAAAAAGTTAGAGCAGAATTGTAAAATGTCTTAGTTTTGTGTCTCAAAATTTTAGGAAAACAGATTTTTTTTCAGTATTTCATAATGTGGAAATCATGTCAATACAGGTTAGGAACATCATGTCATGATTGTTATTGGCACATACTTTTAGGGTTCTTTATGACTTAACAGACACACAAGTTGGAACCTTTGTTGGCAGAGTTCAGCAATAAGGAAGCTAAAGCTCATCAGTTCCCATCTAGAGATCAAGGCAGTTCAGTGGCAACATGAAAAGACTATATTAAGGAATTGACAGGATACACATTTTTACAAAAACCTAGCCAAAAAAAACCCAAACCCAAAATATCTGGGAAGAAAATATTTTGTGTTTACAGCAAAAGGTTTTTTAAATAGTCCTTAGAATTAGGTATAATATTTGTATCTGTTCAGTAATGAACAATATTATTGATAATTAAAATGTTATTGATTTCTTTTCAAGTATTGCAGACACATTTTGGTTCTATTTTTGTTTAAGACATAAATTATTAGTTCTATTAAGTTATGTAAAATTATATTGAATATTTCTTTTCCATTTCTATAAATCACTGGCACTTTTAAAATGACAGGAGAAGTCAATGCTATTACAGGAGGCAGGAAAACGTTGGAACAAAAATTAGGAACTTCTAAAATGAGATTTGCAAATATAAGACACTGAGCAATTGCTGATTAGCTCATCCTGATTTCTGGGAACTGCTCATAAAACTATCGCTTGTTAAAAATACAAATTTCATCTTCTTTAAGACTAGTATGTCCCCTTGTCATTCTTCAGGCTTCCTTTTGTCTTGTCTTTGCTGATGCTTTTCCCATTTTCATCATAGTCACTAATACAGTAAGTTTCAGAAAACTCCAGACCTCATCAGATTACCCATTTTCACCTTCACTATCCAAGTGCCCACCTTCTCTTCTTGCAGCCATGTTATTAACCAAACTTCCAAAATGTTTCTTTGGACTGGTCTATTGCTATCCTTTGATGTTTTACTTTCTTGTGTAATACAGGTATTATAGAGCAATTAAGAATGATATCAGCTTTCTTTAGCCTGCAGCACTCTGGAAAATCCCTTGTTCTTTTAGAGGACTAATAAAAACAAACCCATAAGAAGAACAATATCAACTTTCTTAAAGATCAGGTGTTTTTAGAAAAGGCCTTTTTCTATGGAAATTGGGGGGAAAATGTGAGTAATTCACTTTTCATGATTTATTGACCTGATCCAAAGCACAATGAACTCAATGGGAATCTTTCCATTGACGTCAAAGGGTGTTGGATCACGTTTTAATAATGTCTTACAAAACGGGTCTGATCTTGCAATCTTTACTGATATGACTACTCTCATTGAACTCAATGGGACAACTACCATTGTTTCAAAGAGACACTCATCCCCTTTATATTTGGGTAGGAGATAAATCAGACCCACCTTTCAGCATGACTCAGAAGCAATGACACTGCATCTCAATGCCACATTACAACTCTGATAAGCTCTCCCTTGTGGACGCTCATTAAGCTGTTGTACGGGACTCAAACCTTGGATCCCACATACTCTTGGCTTGCTAGGGATGGGCAGAGGTTAAGCACTGGCTCTTTGGCTCTGGGCCTCCAGGCAAATGTTCTAGGTGCACACCCTCATTCTACCAACCTTCTTGACAGTGAAGACCTAATGGTGCAATTGCCAGGCCCTGAAACTAGTATCAATTCTCTCAAGCCTCCCTGCTGCATGCTCTCAGAGTTCCACTAATGCTTTGGACCCTCTGGTTTACTGTTTCCCTCTTTGGAAACCATGCCACAGCGTAAGCAAGTAACACAGACTCTGCAAAAGAACTTCTAAACACATACATACTTTACTCATAGAGGGCACAAGAGATACATAGATCTATAGAAAAGTAACAAAAACTGCATGCAAACCCCTCTCTCTTCAGCATCCTTACCCATACTATAGAGTCCTTTCAGTTTTTGTCAGTCCCTTCAGGGATCTCAAGTCCTTCCTGTACCACTCTCCTCTTGCTTAGCCTTCAGGTTCTGTCCAGGGTCTCCCTCTCTCCCGTAAAACAAGCTCCCCTAAGCTTGAGTGGTCAGGTTCTTTTTAACAGCAGCTTTTAACACCTCTCTTTTTGTTCCTTCTTTACTGATGGGGATTTTCCATTGCTCCAACTGCAACTTCGGAAGGCAACTTGGGTGAACCAGCTTCCTGAGGGTGGCCACTCTCTTTAGCATAGTTCTACCAGGCCAGAGTAATTCCAAGTTTACAAATTTTTGATTCTCCTGTAGTGGCTTGTGGCTTCCACACCAGTTGTGTGATACGTGACCAGTCTTTGCTAGCAGATGGCTGATTCAATACACATTGAGGGTTAGAGTTCATGAAATCAGAATTCATAAGACTGAGTCCTTAAACAGACATATCAAATTTTAGCACCTAAGCCCAGGGTAACTCAAAAGAAAAGCCCTACATAGCTATACAAAATCTTAGGTGGCGACATGTAGGGTACATGTAGGTACGTGCATGCTGCACTGAAAAACATGATGTGTCCACACTGGGGTATGAAGACACACATAGCAGTGAAAGCCTCTGGTTGTGAGGAGGCAGCAGGGAAAGGTTCTAGCAGGAGGGGAGTTGCCAGAGCCTTTCTCTGCTACCTAGCCCCTGCCAGAACTTTTCCCCACTGCTGGAGCTTTTCTAGTAGCAGGGAGGCAGCAGGACACTACACTGCTAAAAATTGCAGTGTAAATGGGGGAGACACTGCTTGGGCATGTAAAGAGCTGTGTAAGGTATGGTGTCTGTACTCTACTCACCTGAGCAGTGTCTCGCTGTCTACACTGGCATTTATACCTGTGCTAAGAGGAGTGCAGTGTACGTATTTTACACACCGCTGTAAGTGTAGACATAGCCTTAGAGTCAGCCACCCTCTTACTCATCCCTATCTCATCATTGACTTCCATAAGAAAACTGTTGGACTGAGGGACATTGGGTGTGCCTCCTGTAATGGCATACACAGTATTCTGCAGCAATCTTGCTTCTCACATTTCAGAGCTGAAAAAAAAAGTCTGTCAAAGAGGGGCTGTTATGAAAGGGAATTTGAAGACATCCATAAACATCTAGACACAAAATTGCATTTTCAATATGAGAACCTCAGTAGTTAAGGCTACATTTGGGATATAACTATGACTCTCTTATTTTCTGCTTACTCTGTCGAAGTTTGAATTCATGTTTGGTTTTTGAGCAATTCAAACAAAGGATACTTTCATAAACAACTATTTCATAAACTACAGAATATCTAATTCTTTGGATTCTGAAGGCTGAGTTGAATGTTGTGCTTGTAGTCTACTGAGAATTTGCCTGAAAACATAAAACAATCCACTAGGTAAGTTACAAAGCTGTTGACATAGGAAATGAAAATGGAAATTCTGTAGTAGTCTCCTACATCTGTAGTTTTATACTATACTTTGCCTGATGTTTGTTGATTGGTGCAGTATATCTTGATGTTAGTATCCCATTTCAGAAACGTTCTGACATTATCTATTTGGCAGTTTGAAAAATAGTATAAAACTCCCAATGCATTTGAGCACATGTTTCAACACAGCAATCACAATATCCATTTCCACTGATGCAAGAGGCAGGTTAGTACCAACTTTGAGTAGCTTCATTTCTAAGACTAGAGTATGTGATTCTAATATATAAAGAGATAGCTGTATATAGATATATTGTGGCTAAAAAGGCTAAAAGAATGAACAGGTTTTATTTTTCAGCGCTTCATGATGAGAGGTGTAGGATCATTTGGAAGGAAGAAGCAAATCTGTCCAAACACATAATCAATAGAGGGAGATTTTTGAATGAAATAAAACAAATCAGTTCTTTGATACCAATATGATTTACATGAAAGGTTGTTCATTTGGAAAAAGAATACTGAATTGCAATTTTTAAGATTACAAAGATGGGCATGTCTCCAAACTGACTAGCAACGAATGACAGTAACACCAGTTGTGAAGGATATACACTACTGTAAATATGTTTAATATGCGAGCAGCAAAAAAAAACAACAACGTAAAGTGATTTTTCTAAGAAATGTACAAAATGCATGAGTCCTATTGGAAGTTGGAAATAGCTACAAAAGCTCCATTTAATATAGGCCTCCAAGTCTAGTGAAGTCAATTGCCCTATTTCAGCAAAATCCTGATAAATTATTTGCAGGGGGGTTTGCGTAATTCAAACAAAGGATACTTTCACAGGATATTTGATACAGGATATGATAGGTATACAAGAGTTCCAATCACTAGTTTCATCTTTACTGCGAATAAGCATTTTCCAGTAAAGTCTGGAATGGGGCAGCCAAGAGATAATTTTGTGAGACTGCAAACAAACCAAAGGCAAGGAATATCAACCACCATAACTTTTCTATGTTTTGGTCTTCCACAAAATGAAGTTCATTTCTATTACTATCCCTTTAATGTACATGTGTTGGTACTAGATTTCCCTAAAGGCATTAGTGACTGGCAAACAATTCCCAACACCTTGATAACGGGAAATGATATTCCTGCCTTATGCAAGCTTCTTGGATAAGCATAAGTACTGAAAATAGTTCACCTACTAAAATTCATTTTTTCGATTTACCAGTAATTCCACACTTCAAACCACCCAATTTCCTTCCTCTCCTGTCCCAGGGTCATTTGTGTCCCTGCTGGATGCCTCCAGATTCCTTACTTCATTTTTTTGTTTAGAATAGAGGTGAGCCCAAGCTTCCAAGTTCAAACGTAGAATCAAATCCAAACTTTCAGAAAGTTTAGGGGTGTTTGCATCTAGGGTTTTGGCTTTAGCCCATTGCGGTGACAGTAGCAAGTTAAGAACCTCAAATCCAGATCTAAACTTCCTTAAACTTCAGAAATATTCAACTTTAGTGTTTTGGTTACTGAACTCCACAGCTCACCAGCATCTGTAATACTTCCCGCTCCTGTTGTGTTTCCTCCTCTTTTACAACAACAGTCTCATCCTCTTACTGATTATACAGCATGGGAAGAGATGTATAATCCAGTGCTTAACATAATCAGAGTTTCACACTTTTGAGTTATACAAGACTTGAAAAATTTGCCTGACACTTACTAGCTTGAGGACTGAAAGCTACCTGCACTGCCATGAAGCAACTGATGCTTCCTATTCAACACAGGCAAGTGGACTTCCCAAACCCTGGATATATATGTTGTGGACCTGATTTTCTGCTCTCTTACGAGTTGTGTAGTGATGTACATCTATGCCATGATGATTTGGTTGTGTTGAACATTCACTCTGCACAGGCATAAATAACTTCACAAGGTTCAATGCAGGGAGAATCTGGCCCCATTACTACACTAGCAAGTTTCTTAAATGATCTGTCACTGTTGAAAATCCACTGTTAATGATCGATCAAGGGTCTAATAGTGATTACAGCTAGTGGCCATTCTTAAATGCATAGGCCTTCAAATAACATAAGAACTGCCGTACCGGGTCAGACCAAAGGTCCATCTAGCCCAGTATCGTGTCTACCGACAGTGGCCAATGCTAGGTGCCACAGAGGGAGTGGACCTAACAGGCAATGATCAAGTGATCTCTCTCCTGCCATCCATCTCCATCCTCTGACAAACAGAGGCTAGGGCCACCATTCCTTACCCATCCTGGTTAATAGCCATTAATGGACTTAACCACCACGAATTTATCCAGTTCTCTTTTAAATTTATCCAGTTCTCTTTTATGTCTCAGGAGAATGTCTCATCTCATCCAAATCTAAAACGAGCACTATGGTGACCATCCCCCATCTTCTCTCCCTCTCATCTCACCCAATGCTCACTTTTCACTTTCCCAGCCAGCAGACACAAATCATATCTCACATCATCAAAATTTAACTCTTTATGAATTTCCCAGACACACGCAAACATATGCCATACTTCCCAGTGACACAGGTGTGTGCTGCTCAGCACTTCACACCAATTAAAATGTACAGGCAAACTCCCAATAATGTGCTGCAAAGAAGAGTCTAGGTGAAGAGATTATTTATATTATTAAAAAACTGTTTAGAAATCAAGTTCAAAGTACTTTTACACTTATACAAACACACATCCACCCCCTACAGGACCAATTAACTCACATGATGTGCACAAACAAAATAGCTAAATATGTATTGACATGAACTTCCCAGATTTACATTTGCAGAATGTATCCCTGCTGTTCAGAAAATAAAAGTGTCTTGGCAAATGAAATCACCGAGTTTCTGGTTTCCTTTAGCTATTTTTTTCTGATTATTATAAATGTGAAAAGCAATGCTTATTTACTTGTTCAAACGAACTCACATGGGGCTACTTTGTGGCTTTTATCCACTGCAGAGTAGGAGGTAGTGGGGGCTACATCAAACCCAGTTGCTCCAGGCAGGATTGAGACTCATGTTTCCCCAGCATGTAGGGGGAGAATTATGGTTCCTCCTACAATGTCCACCCTTTCGCTCTGAGCCAGTGAAGGTTACAGCATGCCATGTCCAGGCGTCCTCCACGCCTGGTTTTGGATGATTCGTGTTCCTGGAGTAGACTGGGTGAGCAGTTTAGTAGTTTCTATGCACCTCACAGCTCTTGCAGGGAGAGCAGACCACTTGTGACTGCCTCTAAGGGGTGAGGTGCAATCTGACCCAGACCTATGTATACCAAGTGCATTTCCATAGTACGGTTATTTATCATTGGTGCACAGAAGCGCAGCTAAGATCAGGGTCCCAACTGTGCTAGGTGTTGTGTATACTCATAGGAGAGACAAGCCCTGCACTGAAGTTCAAGTACCAAGGACATATTACTTGTTTTGTTGCCAGCATCTCTCAAACGTGATGCAAACTGGCCTCTTCCTTCCCCCTCCCCCACTCCAAAAAAAAGTCTATGACCATTGACTACGTTCATTGAGTAACTTTGTCCATCAGTGTTAAAAAGTGGTTTGTGCTTTTGCAGGATCTCACTAGACTTGACTCTGCTCCTGGATTCACAGTTGCAAGAAAGTTATTACTTTCTTCCATCTTTCACCCTCAGCTCTCTAAGCAATCGTGCCTTTCCCTTAGATGCAGGCTTCACCAGTCATCCATGCCTGGGTTACTTCAGGGCTAGAGTGCTGGAATGCACCTCTGAAGGCCATGTAGATGCTTCAACTAGTGCAGAGTTCGGCAGCCCATCTTGGAACATAATACCTGTACTCCAATCTCTAGGCTCCAAGAATTCTTTTGGGTGAAATTTGATGTCTACAACGTCCTAAATGGTCTAGGTTCCAGTTTTCTTTAATATCATCTCTCCCCAGTGCTGCCATTTTGTTTGCTTTTGGGGAATGCTCGAGGTGTCAAGTGGTGCTTATAGAAGAAATGCCCACGAGTCTGTCCCAGCAGTGGCTTTTGCAGGAAGTAGATGATTTTCAATAGTTGGTTCTCACCTTTGGAATTTCCTCTAGCA
This sequence comes from Trachemys scripta elegans, assembly GCF_013100865.1. NCBI lineage: Eukaryota > Metazoa > Chordata > Testudines > Emydidae > Trachemys > Trachemys scripta. The sequence goes on along the minus strand of NC_048304.1, from coordinate 101,856,429 downwards.
AGAAATATCTGTGAATTCAAACCTGGTCACCTTCAATAGGCATCTCCTTGTTCAGGTTTTCCATTAAATGCAGCACTTGAGTCTCCTGGTATTAATTCTTGTGTTCTCACAAGTATGTAGGTCTGGTATGGTGGTAGGGGGGAGATTGCATTGATGAGGCTCCTGATTTGGGGGAATTTGTTGTTTTGTACATGATCAAGAGTATGTTACGTGAAGATTGCAATATAAATAATAGTACTACTAATAAATAATCAGTGGGAACTAATAAGTATTGTCTTAATATGGATTAAAAAGCAAGAGGTATAGGATGAAATTCAACCCTGTGCAGAGGACCAACACAAAGCCTATACTTTATTTAAGTTTCACTTTGGTCCTCAAAACCCATAGGGAATAGCTGCTCCACCGAGTTGGAAAAAAAACAGTAGTAGTTTACTTCATAGGTCAGCATTGTTGTTTAAGTGTTGTTTAATATACAGTAATTAATGATGGTTTGGAAAAAGGAAGAGACCAGAATTTGGTGAAGCTGGGAAATCATGAGAAACTTCAGATGATTTAAAAAAAATTGAGGATCTGAGTCAGTTCAACATTAAACTGCATTTCCTTATGGTGCTGCATTGCTTCTTGGGAGCCTCATGCCCTAACTCTCTCCTATGTCCTGGCCTACATCTCCCATGATGCACCATGCAGCTTAGGGAGAGTGGAGTCAGTACTCCACGATGGGAGATATAGCCAGGCAGCATAGTCAATAGGAGAAAATGGGACACAAGAATAGCCACATTGGGTCAGACCAAAGGTCCATCTAGCTTAGTATACTGTCTTCCACAGTGGCCAATGCCAGGTGCCCCAGAGGGAATGAACAGAACAGGTAATCATCAAGTGGTCTATCCCCTGTCGCCCATTCCCATCTTCTGGCAAACAGAGACTAAGGACACCATCCCTGCCATTCTCTGTGCAATGCAGCACAATAGGGAAATGTAATGTTGAACTGAATCAAAATGAAATATTTTAGGTCAGATAAAAAACTGAAACATTCCAATTCATGGCAAACCAACCCAAAGTGAAATATTGTTTCAATTTTTAATGGAAAATTTAAACTTTTTGGCAAATGTGAATTTTGATTTTGCAGAAACTGCATTTTTCATTGAAAAATCAATCTGACAGAAGATTCCTAACTAGCTGTAATATTGGCAAAACCAGACTAAATTTGTCATACATACTGATGACCTCAATATGTGTGACCCTCTGAGGAAAAACCTTTGGCAGTTATCGTAGGTAGCTCAATGAAGATGTCTGACAGGGCACAGAAGTTTAAAAAGTGAATAGGGAATAAAAAATATTTTAAATGTTATATTGACATTAATGATATTGAACTTTGAAAGATTCCAAAAACCAGAAGAGAGAAGAGTTAGAGGAGATCTGAATGGTTCATAATTCTGAAGGGCAGAGTGAAAACTAATCAGGGCTCTCTTTTTTTCACCCTGTTTGATATGAGAATGTGTCTCAATTAAAGGGCAGAAAATTTGGAACCAATAAAGAGAAATATTTCTTTATGCTGTATGCAGACGGTCTGTGGAATTCACCACCACAAAAAGCTATCAAGGCAAATGCTGCTGCTGCTGGATTTTAAGAAGGGCTGGATAATTTTACAATCACTATTAAAATTTGTCACAATACAAGCTAAAATAATGATAAGGGTAATCAACTTTCATGCTTCAGGGGATAAACTGATTATCTGTGGAGGGTCAGAAAGGATTTTTCCCCTCTATGTACAACACTGGATAAGTGCATTTTGCTTTACTGTGAAGTATCAGGTATTGGTCATTTCCATAGAAAGGATAACAAACTAGATGGATGAAACATTTGATCCAGTATGGCAAATCTTTTCCTTTAATCTTGTGCTCCAATAGTTTCATAATACATCAGCTTCTTATTTAAAGAGGAAATGCATTAGACTGAAATGTCTAAAGCAGTGATACTCAGACCTTAGTGGTTCAGGAGCCAAATTAGCAATAAATATGACCCAAAAGAACCACAGTAATGTGAATTCATTGTTTCATTTACTATAGTACTATTCATATTTAAACAGTATGATGGGGGAAATATTTAGTTTCTTTAATATAATTCTCACAGCAAAATGACTGATGAAGTATTATTATTTTATCAACTACAATTGGTTAATAAGCATCCTGATTGGTCAACAATTAAATCACATGGTGTTTTAATATATGCTAGAAAGAGCTTTAGGAGACACATTAAAGAGCCATTGGACTACTGGGATCCATTGGACTACTGCACCATGACTCCTATGTAATCCACTGTACTGCCAATAAAAGTGACCTATGCCCAAAACGTCTCAGTTTGTGTAAATCCTCAAGTACCTGGTAAATTGCATAATTGGTATATATCTATACCAAAAGGGGGAGAACATTCATTCCTGGATCCCACTAGTGATCAAGTTACCCCTGTAAACATGAGGTTTGATACCAGATGTCACTCTTAAAATCTCCAGTAGCTAGGCTAGTAATCAGTTATGATTAATTCTTTCAAATGTAAACTCTGGGAATCTGATCCAGGCCTTTTTCATCTAAGGATTTGATTATGGTTACCTGTTCTACATGGGGCTAGATCTTAAACCAACCCAGAACTGAAGATGGTGAAAAATGCAACAGTCTACTGAGTAAGCAGCATATCTTAACAGTATTAGCAATCTGGAGTCTGTTTGTGCTGGCTTTCTATTAGTTTCTGTGTGGAATTTAAGGTGTTAGTCTTGACCTAGAAAGCCCTGAACAACTTAAGACCTGTCTGCTTGACAGACCAGTTTTCTCCACATGCTGTCACAGTTGTGATCAGTGGAGGTACTTGTGAGGGAGCACTTGAGCCAGCAAGGTGTTTTCTGAGGGAAGACCTCAGCTTTGGAACATACACTCCCTTAGTCTGAAATAGCCCAGATTTGTTTAGAATAGCCTATGTTTGGGGAGGGAAACGCTTTTGTTAGGGGCAGATGTTTGTGTGGGGATGGGGAGCATCATTGGGCTTGGTTTTTATAATGGTTGGTTATTTGAGGCTTGTGGGTCTGAAGTATCTGCTAGTTCTACTTTTAATTGAATTGGATTTTTATTTTAGGCAAAAGCCAAAACAAAGCTAAGGCCAGGCATTTTTTGTATAATGTCATACACCTAAATAATTAATTATACCATTTGATTAGCCCACATTGATTATTATACCTCTGTATACGTATATGCTTTTAGTACATTCCTTCTAGACAAACCAATACAGAATACACATTTTAAAGGTCTTATCTGTTATACAAGCCCCTTCTACTGTGCATCTAACCATTCCTCTTGCCCTAATCTAGAACTTTCCTATTTCAGCTATGTCCATTTTGAGACGAGGCAACCATAACTAAATATAGCATGTCAGGTGAGACTATACCACCATTTTATATAATGCCATTACATTTTTTACTGTGCTATTCCCTGACTCTTTCTTAATACATTCCAGCATTTTATTTGCTTGTTGGATTGCTGCTGCTCATTGAGCAGACACCTTCATTAAATGTTCATGATTACACCTAGATGTTTTTCCTGAGAGGTTAATTCAGAACCCATCAGTGTGTTTCAGTAGTTTATCTTATTTCTTCCATAGTACATCGCCTTCCAGTTGTCAATGCTGAGCTTCATCTGCCATCATGGGAACCCAGCCACGCAGCTGCTTAAATGTTTCCTCACAATCCTTCGTAATTAAATTAATTTAAATATTTTGGGTGTCATTGGCAAATGTCCAGATTACAATCTTTAAAATATTAATTCGTTAATACACTGAACAATATCAGATTTAGAAGACAAAGTTTAAAAGCGAAAGCAATTAAGGACATAGAGGTAAATGGTAATTGGGATAAAATAAAACATGATTTTACAAAAGGTAGATCAGGCCAGACCAACCTGATCTCTTTCTTTGAGAAGATAACTGATTTTTTTAGACACAGGAAATGCAGTAGATCTATCTACCTAGATTAAAGTAAGGTATTTGATACATTTTTCAGGGTAGCAGCCGTGTTAGTCTGTATCCTCAAAAAGAACAGGAATACTTGTGGCACCTTAGAGACTAACAAATTTATTAGAGCATAAGCTTTCGTGGGCTACAACCCACTTCT